>NC_142944.1:3128177-3208177 GCF_046866305.1 Octopus bimaculoides
ACCAGAAAGGAGAAAGCTAATTCAAAGACTACAGATCCAATCCATCACTGGAACTGTAAAAATCTGTAAAACTTTCCAGAAGTTTAGCATTTAAGGATATATGACCATGTCTAGATATGCAACTATATGCATGAGAATACTTACAAAAAACATAAAATCTGCACATATACATACATACATACATACATACATACATACATACAAATATGTATGTACTTTGATAAACGCTTCTGTTTATATATATATATATATATATATATATATATATATATATATATATATACATATATATATATATATATATATATATATATATATATATATATATATATATATATATATATATATATATATATATATATGGGGTGAAGCAACTGTTTGCTGATCCCTTAATTATATTTATAAATATATATATATACATATATGTACATATGGATCATCGTCAAGTATTCACCTATGAAACTAATAGTGGACCTTACCTAAAACTTTATTATTTATATGATTATGGAACTACCTAACGCATATACTTTTCACTTTGACCTTTCCTTCATTTTTCGACAAATTTGACTGTACTAGCTTCCTCTATTGGGTATATTCTTAATTTCTAATATTTTCTGATTTCTCTCTGTCCGACGACAGAATATGTAGCCTACTGAATAGCATGATATACATGCGTTGGTATTCTAGAGACAGCTGTTGGGTATTCTATTTGTTTATGATGTTTATCTAAATTAAATGCTTTTTGAGTGGTGTCGAATATTTTGCGTTTTCATTTTCTATTTTAATCTACATTTACATACATGTATATATACATATTCATATATATATATATATATATATATATATATATATATATATATATATATATATATGTATGCACATATACATATGAATATATACATACATGCACACAAGCACACACACACACTTTTGAACCATATTTATCTATGTATATACAGATAGATAGACACATGCATATATAATAGATGAGGAAATGCTGTGATAAGCGTGGAGTAGATAGACACCTTGTCAGTGCTTGGATTAGTCCAGATTCTCAACAACCAACGACATAAAGTGTGGAATAGTCTAACGGAGAAGGAGTTGGTTATGATAAATATAAAGCTCTCGCGGACAGTTGAGAGAAAAGATAAGCGAGCAATTTTATATGAAGATTCATAGTTTATAAATCATGTTATATAAGCATAAATATATTTAGAGAAGGAAAATGTAGTCTTGGAAAATCTTTACAGCTGTTTCAAAAGTTCACTGTGCAGAGATAAAGGGAAAATAATTTACTTTCGTCTCAAGAAACGAAAGTGTGTATTACGCAAACAGATATGCATACTGAGGCATACAAACATAAAAAAAAACAAAAAGAAAAAGATAGAAATCGGAGAAAGATGGGTATTAGTAGTGGCGAAGTAGATAGAGTGAGAAGTAAGAGTCTGAGATCAAGAACAAGATCCTGCTAGTAAAAGTAAGGGAGAGGGAAAAGGGAAGAAAAGAATAAAGAAAAAAAAAAGAAAAAAAGGAGAAAGAAAGAGATAATAGATGAAAGGGTAATTTTGTCGGTTACATTCTATTTGAAATATATCAAATAAATCTAAGTTTGTGGAAAATAGAAATAGGGAAACAAGATCATAGAGAATTCAATAGGGGAAAGAAAGAAAGGATGGGGAGTAAACCAGGTATCACCCTGTTAGGGGAACGACAAAATGACTATTTGGTAGTCGTAATACAGTATAAGCCTTAAACATGCAGAACGACAAGAGTTGCTGGGAAAATGTAAAGAGGATAAAATAAGGAATAAAAGGTAATTTTGTAAATATATAAGGGAGAACTAAAAAAAACCCATATCGTTACATAATCATATGCAGAGCTTTTAAAGATTCCAAGGTATCGTAATAATAAAGAGATTTCATAATTCTAACTGAGCCAAGTTGATATGTGTAAACAGATTAAGAGGGATATATTAAAGCTAAGACAAAGATCTAATAGATCGAAATACAAGTTTATATTTATCTGGGACGATTGGAGCTTAAGTGATCTATGATAAAAATTAAACGTTTTTAATAATCAATGTCTGCAGAATGTAACTGTATCACGCTTTTTATTAAGGATAAGGTCCCTTATAACCACGTAATATTTCAAGAGATTCTCCGCTGCATAAGATTATATGCAATATAGTCAACATTTTAATGTCTCCCAGTCCTAATAATAAACCAAGTAATATAATTTGAAAGGCTTTTTGTCATCAAGTAATTTATATAATTTCTTAACGAGGTGGAAGATTTGTGCGTAATCCTGTAATCAGTGGAAGAACCAATATATATATATTTGTCGAATTTTGGTACCTAGTATAAAAAATGCATCTATATACAATTTTATATAGCAAGCAATGACACCCATATCGCAATTGTTAGGTTCTCAACAATTACCTTTTTTTCGAACCATGTTGATTCATCATTATCGTTAAAGCTATTGTTATTAATATTCTTCTCCATATTGTCAATACTACAATCAAAATTATTATTATTATTATTATTATTATTATTATTATTATTATTATTATTATTATTATTATTTTTATTATTATTATTATTTGCGTTGCTGATATTAGAAAAAATTAGCAGGCATATTTATATATATTTATCTTAAAATTTACTTCCGGCTCCAGTAAGGTTGCTATTTCGAATTGTTATTGCAAATGGTGTTAGTATTGTTATTAGTAATGCCAATAAAGCTGTTAGTCACACTAACATTATCATTATTATTAAATGATTACTAGGAATGATGTTATAAAATTAAAATATTCCTGAGTACATATGGATTAAGTCGAATTTTTATTTGAGAGAAGCCGCAGTCCAGGAGTCAAGATTAGGTGCAGTAGAGTAAGAAAGCTTTATAGTGGAAGAGTTAGATACACAGTGGTATTTATGTTGAGGTGGAAAAGTTTAATTTTAGAAAATTGAAAGAGTGATTAAGTAGAGATTTAACTTGTAAACAAAATAGGGGAGTAAACAATTGAATCCCGCGCCTGCTGCTCTCGTTATGTTGTACAAGATGTTTCAGGTGCTGAGAGTTACCCTGAGTAAGTGGTGGTTTTGAGCTAACCTAAGCTATCATATGTAAGAGTAATCGCCGGTAAAACCAGGGTAAAATACTAGTATTGCTATCAATGTTAGGAAGACAAGCTATTATCCAACAAGCTCTATAGGAGCGAAAATTAGATATACTTATTGATATTAGAGGTCTTAATTTATCTACAGAGAGCTTTTTGTGTGGAGTTAATTGTTCAAGCTTAATTTCTATCATAGTTTGGGGGATGTAAGACACCACTAGTGAACATAGCCAGATTGAAATATGTAGCACAAAATTATTAGTAAAATAGCAATCCCTAATGATTGCCGACTTCCTACATAGAACACTAGATTTAAATACAGGCAAACAACCCTCACAGGAATACATGTTAGTAAGTATATATTTACATAGACAAATAGATATAGAGAAAGAGACAAAATCCCAACCAATCCCCGATTATAACTAGGAAATTTAAGGCTGAAATAAATAGGAGTGTCTCTTGACTATCTTCAAACAATTATTGCTTTAAGAGGCTACCTTCTACTATAATGATGGTTAATTTTTAGGTCAGAATACATATAAAACAATGCCCTTCCAATACACAAAAGAAGAACTAGTAATAAGAGGATAACTTAGTTTAATTCACCATTCAACTTGAATGTCACTAACAGTGTAGCCAAGAACTTTCTAGCTCTGATGAAAATTCCTGTCAAGTCAAATATAACAAACTTTTCAATATCCATAATGTTATGGTCAGCTATTTCTGTTTGGACATTATTTGCCAGAACATACACTACAACTATAGAATGAAAAGCCCGAACATGACTGGTCAAACAGTTTGCAAAAAGAAGAATTTTTACAAAATAATATGAGAGAAGGAAAGAGGAAGAGAAAGAGAGAGAAAGAGAAAGAGAGAGAAAGAGAAAGAGAAAGAAAAGAAATAAAATGATAGAGGAAGAGATATAGAGAGCAGTTTGGAGAAAGAGAGAGAGAAAGAGAGAGTGAGAAGAATAGAAAGAGAAGGGTATAACGATAACAGGATAATGGTAAAATGGAAAATGTTTATATTTTAGGAAAATACGAAATACGTCTTTTAGGAAGATATAAGAAAATATATTTTAAGCAAGTAAAAGGCAGGTATGACAACTTTAGCTTCTAACAGAAACAGCAAACTTGAAAAGTTTCGAAATAATAAAAGCAACACAAGTTAAGCTTCGAAGTAATAACCAAAGACGGTCTGTAAGCCCAAAGTTGTGTTATGATTTACAAATGTTAAATATTTGAAAAGCAAGCACAGAATATGTGTATGTGTATGATTGGCGTTGAGGAACATAATCAAATAATGTAATCTGGGCGTTTTTTTTTGTGTTTGTGTTTTGAATTGTCATAATTCAGTTAACGTTTTCCGATAGAATGTCTGAGGATGTGTTGTTAATTTTAGAACAGGTAAGTCTATTTATAGAAGACAATTCAATTATACGTAATGAACTGAAAACAAAATCTCTTTAAACATCTATTAGTGACCGTTTTAATTGGTCAAGTTGGGAACGTGTTAGACTATTACAACCAGAGTTCATGTCTACTGCAGGACTAATTAATGTTAAACACTGACCAAATGGACACTTTTTAAAAAGGGAAATTGTAAAATATAAATTGTGACAAAATTTCTTTGGGTCGATGGACACCGCGTAATCATTTCTCTCTAGGATGTATTTATTTACTTATTTATTTTATAGCATTTACATATGATTTCTATGGGAAAATCAGTTTTATTACATTTCCAAAGGCAAGAGTGATCGAAGAGTATCTATAACTAAGACACACACACACACACACACACACACACACACACACACACACACACACACACACACTGTGTACTCATCTTCTGGTTTACATAAGAACCCAATGAATTCATGCCACTTCATAGCTGGAACTTATACATATTTTAAGTTCTAACAACTAGCTATTCTTTCTGCTACGACTAAGCACAATCATAATATATATACACAAATCGAATGCAATAAAAACTATTTGATTTACTTTAAGATTCATGCTTTGAAAAGACATTTTTCAAACCTGCAAGTATTTATTGAGCTTGAGATTCATACAAGCAATCGTTAGTAATTTTGTTTTTCCAATATTCGTTTCCGTTTCGCCAATATGGAGAATTGAGGAACGAGAATGATTTCTTTCCCTTTATCTCTACATTAATCGCAGTAAAATAGTTAAATGATGATATAAATATATTCATTTAGAAAAGAAGAAACATGTAACGAGACAGGCTAATGAGAGTGATAGGGTAGGAAAAAAAAATGATTATAAAAGTAGAAAATTAATAAAGCCTTATATATATATATATATATATATATATATATATATATATATATATATATATATATGTGTAGGGTCAAAGGTAAAGAGCCCCTTCAGTCATGAATGACCATGGGATTGCACCCAGAAAATTCCCCATCAAGGCACAACTCCAGGTAAGGCTGTTTATGGAAGACCAGCAGTCGCCCATGCCTTCCAACCTCCCCTCTCCACGCCACCGATATTATCCAAGGGAAAGGCATAGGCCGATTCAGCTTGGCACCAGTGACATGGCAACTCATTTCTACAGCTGAGTGAACTGGAGCAACGTGAAATAAAGTGTCTTGCTCAAGAGCACGACACGCAGCCCGGTCCGGGATTCGAGCTCATAATCTCATGATTGTGAGTACGATGCTCTAACCACTGATGCTTATTAACTTGCATGCAATTATAGTACTCATTCACATATAATTACTGTCGAATTAAAATGTAAGTATATATAGGAAAAGGAGCTATCTTACATAGTAGGTAGGTGGCGGTTATTAGCGGGTACAGTTAATTAGATAGGGATAGTAGTAGGTGTTTCTTGAAGTGCCTATATTACTCGAAAATTTAGGATCTTGTGTTTAAGTTCAATGTTGCAAAAGACTGTTGTTGAGGCTTCTCTGTGTTGCTCAAAGATCACATCTTTTTGTTCATTTCTTGAAAGCTCTTGATTTGTCAACAATCTTCCATTTGATATTACAACTGGAAATCTTTTCTTTCATTACCAGATTTAGTTGTAGAATTCAGTTATATCTCTCTTTTTAATGAATATTAAAGAGGAAATATGATCCAAGTGTATTTTCTGGAAGTTCCCCCCGATCAAGCTAATGTAGTGATTGCTAACGGCGTCGAGGTTCAGTTTGAAAGTAGTTACCTCATATTAGTCGTGAGAGCTTCCGCAATACAATACATATTAGTGAGCAATGTCTTAGCGTTTCTACAGGAGTAGTTGACCTCAGTTCTTCTGTGCGATGTGTGGGATAGGATATTCTTCATATTGGTGGTGAAACTAACTTATTTCACGTACATGTCTGTTAAGTAGTTTTCTATATTATTAAATGTCTTTTTAATAATATAGTTAATGGGAATGTATGTTTCCAATCAAGGAGTTGAAGGTTTTCTCGCTTAAGAGAAATATGAATCATAAAATATAGGTGTTTTGGAATCGATTATAACTCGAGTGCTGGTAATTTCCTCGCTAAATTAGCCAATTCCTTGTTTGGCGATAAATTGATAATCCTTATGAAGATTTTTAAAAACAATGTGTAGGTAGTGTGAACCTAAGTTGAAATAATTAAGTTTTTCTAATTAGTTTTGTTGTGCAATAATTTATGTAAGCCAGTAATTAATTTTATTGTTACATCAAAGAAGTTAACTAAAGTTACGTTTTTACCGATAACAGTTGTTAGGTTATATGTGCTGAGTGTGTTAATAATTGTATCCTTTAAGGAGTCTAATGTGTGTTCACTGGAATTTTGAATACAGTAATTCCTCGCCATTTCGCGGTTCATCTATCGCGGTTCATCTATCGCGGTTCATCTATCGCGGTTCATCTATCGCGGTTCATCTATCGCGGTTCATCTATCGCGGTTCATCTATCGTGGTTCATCTATCGCGGTTCATCTATCGCGGTTCATCTATCGCGGTTCATCTATCGCGGTTTACTATTTAAGCTTACGTTGATTCCTCCGTGGTGTTGTTTTGCATTTATAATAAAATAAATATATACAAATTATAAAGATATCTAAAAAATATATATATAGTATGTGGGGGGTGGGGGATGGGGTTCAGATCGTAACACCCACGATAGTCGAAGAATTACTGTATTGCTAATCTTTCGTTTTGATATAACTGAAATCTACTGAAGTAAATTTATTACATAATATATCGAAAATGTTTCTTTCCTCAAGATCACCTATCTCTGCGTTATGATATATTCCAATCGGATGCTTTGCCAAAAAGTAGAGTTCTTCAAGTGTAAATGATAATTTTGATGCCCTTATCACTTATAGATAGTATTAATAAATCCGGGATCTATATATGGAAAGGGAAGGATAAAAATCAACAATATCGAATTGGGCAATTCAAGTTACGTTTGATATCAATATATCTAAGTTAGCAAATAACTGTGCTAACACTGTTCCATTGTCAAAGGAACAGTAGCTTTCCTAAGATTGTTCTTAAAGTTACAAAATTTTTCTAACTAAGCAGTTCAATTTCCGATTTAGCTGTTAATGTACAAAATTATTTTTGAGATTTTTAATTGTAATTAAAAGTTCGTTTTGAACTAAGATTTTCAGCCTACAGTCAAGTTTTAGATATATTTTGTTCCGTTTTCGCTGCTCTGTTAGTGTAGTTTCATGTTTGAGCGCTGGTTTTCGTGTAATTTTATGTTATTTCATTATTGAATAACATACGTTAATTTAATTTAATTTTATTTCATATAAGTTTTTGTCGGAAAATATTAATATTTTCTTTTCGAATTCATCAGAAGCTTAATGTCAGATTTAAGTTCAAATTAGAATGGTTTTGTGTACTTATGAAATGTTAGGTTTGCTTAGAAGATCGGGTTAAAAAAGTTCTTGTTCTTTATTTCTAGATGGCAATGTTATGCTTTGATATTGATATGTTCATGCATAAGTGATCTATCGGTGGAGTCCTCATACAATCTGTAATTGCTCTCTAAATTCCGAGGAACAATCCTTCCGAGGCCAGCATAACCTTTTATCCTTCCAGAGTTGATATACAACGTACCAGCCAACCACTAGGACGAGTTATCTTTCACAGAATCAGTTACGTTGCAGTGTGCGAGGTCGCGACAGACCACTTAGAGTGTCCTTTTCTCCGAAGAAATGGAGGAGGTATGAGTTAGTGGTTACTAAGATCTCTAAAAAGATCTACTAAAAAATATCCAAAGAAATGTAAGAACATCGCGGCGTGAAAGGAGTAGTTTGTTGAATGACATGGAATACTTAAAACAGACTCACAAGGAAATGCTTTCCAGTGAACGCGTTTAATTAGGTCCTCGGTTTTCTCCATATACAGTCGTAATTTGTGCAGAGATAAAGGGAAATAATTTATTTTCGTCTCAGGAAACGAAAGTGTGATTTCTCTTAATATAAAAAAACGGATTTTCAAAAATTACAAGTGATTACATTTTTAAGTTTTATGCTAAATAAAAGCGTACAGGCCTTAACAAGACTTGCATTATAAGTAACTCATGTACAATTCATTATTTGTATTGCTGTATATATGTGTATTTATATCTGTGTATATGTATGCTTATGCACAACACAGGTATATATTCTCAATGTTACATATCATACTTCAATACTCCTCTCATTAACTTCAACTTCTCTATTATTTTATTTGGGGTTTATGCAAAAAAGAAAAAAAATGATGCTCGAGACAAAAGCTAATTCATTGGAACTAATATGTTTGCTACGGTTTTGAAATATTGGTTTCACATTTTTGCACAAGGTCAGCATGTTCAAGACAGGGAGTAAGTCGATTACACAGACCCCAGTGCTCAAGGAGTACCTATTTGATCAACCCTGAAAGGATTAAAGGTAAAGTCAACCTCTGCGGAATTTGAACACAGAACGTAAAGGCAGACGAAATACCACAAAGTTTTTTGCCCGGCGTACTAACCATTCTACCAGCTCATCGCCTTACGCCTTTCAAACATCGGTCTCAAATTTTCGCACAGGGCCAGCAATTTTTGTGGAAGTGTAAGTCGATTACATCGACCCCAGTGCTCAGCTGATACTTATTTTATCGATGCCGAAGGGATGAAATGCAAAGTCAACCTCGGCGGAATTTGAACTCGGAATATAAAGACAGACGACATGCTACTAAGCATTTTGCCCGGCATGCTGACGATTCTGCCAGTTCTCCGCATTACGCTTTTGAAATATTATTTACAAAGTATGTGGGACTTCACCAAATACCGTTTCAAAATCGAGACTATTTTTCTCCCAGTCGTATCTGAGTTCGCTTCCTCGGCAAAATCACTAGACTCATTAAATGCCTTCAAACAATAGACATACTCAACGGAATGAAGATCCAGCGTTATATCTTGACTTCAAATAACTAAATCACTCACACTATCAGATGGATGCAGACTATGAAAATGTCCTGGAGTCATCTGCGATTCTCTTCCGCAAAATCTTGATACGAAACTATTTCATGAATCCTTGTTAAAAAAGTGAAACTCCTAGAAAATACTCTGTCGAATTACTTGATGTGAAATCACTTTCACTGAGTTGATTATGACTGAAAATCTTATTCTGAGGTGTCCTCAGTTTGTCTCATATTATTGGCAGCACGCCATATCGTGATCAAAGCACAAGAACATCCTTTCTCCTCTAGCCTGGCGTTAGAGTAAGTGAGAATATAATATTGGTTGAAATAAGTATGAAGCTTATGGGAACGCTTGAACTCAGTTCAGAAGCTAATGAAGCACTTGTTAAACATACATCAATTGTACCTCGTTATTTGCAGTGGTGAACAGCATCTAAACATAGTTACCAAATGTATTGTCAAGAGGAACGTGGCTTGGCTATGCACAGTAGCAAATACTGTTGACAAGTTGCCAATCCTTTGGAACACGGAAACTATTGATACTTCCAGTTTCTGCTTTATCGTAAAGCTTAAGTCATATTAATTAAATATACAGTTCATGCGTTTTCCAAGTTCTTAGCTTGAAGTCTAAATACTTAAACGCATACTTTCTTATTACAAAAATGCACTATTCTGGCCATGATTAAGAAATGAAAATCGTATGTGCTAGTCTCAATGCCCAGATAATTTAGAACTCTGAGCCCACCAATAAATAAATAGATAAAATAAAATAAAAAAATTAAAATTAAAAATTGAAAAACTCCAAAATTTATCAGTAGAAATGAAATGTCAATGCTTTAGCATTGTGCAGTTTGATTTTTGAATTTTGTGGAACATTGATTTTTGTCTTTTTTTTAAATTTCAGGAATTCATAAAACTGATTCTTAATCTTTGTCTCAATAAATTAAAATGAATGAAAAGGAGTGGCTGTGTAGTAAGTAGCTTGCTTACCAACCACATGGTTCCGGGTTCAGTCCCACTGCGCGGCACCTTGGGCAAGTGTCTTCTACTATAGCCTCGGGCCGACTAAAGCCTTGTGAGTGTATTTAGTAGACGGAAACTGAAAGAAGCCCGTCGTATATATGTATATATATAAACGTATGTGTGTATGTATATGTTTGTGTGTCTGTGTTTGTCCCCCCAACATCGCTTGACAACCGATGCAGGTGTTTTTTCGTCCCCGTAACTTAGAGGTTCGGCGATAGAATAAGTACTAGGCTTACAAAGAATAAGTCCTGGGGTCGATTTGCTCGACTAAAGGCGGTGCGCCAGCATGGCCGCAGTCGTATGACTGAAACAAGGAAAAGAGAGAAAGAGAAAGAGATTATCCAGGATAAGAAGCTAGGCTATAAGGAAATTGCACAGCATAAAAGTAGATGTCTTTACTTGAAATATACTGAATGCCTACAGTACGTTTGAAGTCAGTAATCGAACGTCTCATCTATTATGATTACTTTTCTATTTGAGAAATTTCGGTTATGTAAGGTGTTTCTATCAAAAATATCACTTGGGTAATAATAATTTTACTGAGAATCAGTTATATCTTCACAAAAGCGCAGACATTTGGACGTGATCTTTGCACTAAAAACATTTAGATCTCTGTTAAACACGAGACTCATACAATTCAATAGGAAACTCATTTTTTGCATGTTTTACATTATTTTATTTGTTAAATTCTCATTTTCAGAATTCTCAATTTTAAATTCTCATTTTCACAAGCAAAAAAAAAAAAAAAAAAGAAAAAGAAGATTTTCAATTAATTGCAGTACTTTGACTCATTTCTATTCCACAAAGATATGATATTTTTTCTATTATCATATATAATAACATATCCCTCATCATATAACTGTTTATGGCATAGACATAAGGACCCCAAATTTTGGGGAGGAGAACCATCCATTATATTATTCCTCAGTACTTAACTGAAAAACAAAGCTGACCTCTGTGGAATTTTACAAAATTTATGAGGCAAAAACTGTATACGAACCTTATATCAGGAACTCTCTTTGTTAAAATGTAACTGTATCTTACAACTTACTGTTAGGAAATCTTGTTAAATGTTTTAATTAATTCCTAGTATTTAATACCACATAGCTCACTTTTATACAGCATTGTGTGATGTTTAGAGTCTATTTTTAAGTGTATTTTCTATGTTGAAAAAAATTGCTAAATTTTTTCTGTATTTTCAATGAAATTCTAAATTAACTTTTGTCCAAAGTAACAAGAATAAGCTTTTAAAACTTCATTACAGAGTATAGGTGTGAAAGCGCGTGGCTTAATGATTAGGGCATTCGGTTCAAGCTCGTAAGGTCGAGAGTTCAATTCCCGGCGCTGCGTTAGGTCCTTGAGCAAGACACTTTATTTCTTGTTGTCCCAGTCCATTCAGCTGGCAAAAATGAGTTGTACTTTTAATTCAAAGGACCAGCCTTGTCATATTCTGTGTCACGTTGAATCTCCTTGAGAACTATGTTAAGAGTACTCGTGTTTTTGAAGCTACTTGCACGTTAATTTCACGAGCTGGCTGTTCTGTTGATCGCATCAGCTGGAACACTTATCGTCGCAACCGACAGAGTGCTAATTTAGTAGAGTAGATGTTTCTTTCCAAAGAATTATTGCTAAGAAAATAGTGGCACACCAGTTCTTAAATTTTTGAACTTTTAGGAACCTAATGCAATATTAAAGCCTTTAAATCAACAAAACTTTTAGTGAATAAAATAGATTAACGCCATTTATTGGATTAAATTTTGTTTTCTCGATTCAAAAACAGGGTCCATATCGACCATTCTGTTAGTTTTAGAAGTAATGTGATTGTAGAATGTTAATAAACAAATTCAATTCAGTTTTCATGCTAATAAACGATACAAGCAATTTATTCGCTGGAAAGAATTCAGACATTGAAATCCCGTTTTCCAGATGATTTAATATGACTCTACAGAATGAATAAGCATTTGTTTAATAGAACAACTTAATTATACAGCATATCAAAACGCATCGTCAGATTGTCAAAGACACAAAATTACGAAATGATTTAGAACCCGTATTTTAAATAGCAATTTTCCATAGATTTCCCACTGTTGGAGTGAGGAATGTTCACTTCATGGTACCTGTTTACTGTTGGTAGATCATGACATGGGGGTGGTTAGAAACTTAAAGGTACATACATATCCATTATCAGGGGTTGAATAGGTTAGCTGGTTTTCATCCAAAACAATAAAAATGCATTGCTTTACTAATAGAGATATAAAATTTGTCTAACGTGCGAATACTCGTTGATTTACATTGTATATAGCAAGGGTGCATAAAATTTCTTTATTTGGAACCGTATTCAAAAGTGAAACTATTTAAAGAAAAATTAAAATTGTTTGAAGGTAAAAGAAATAAAAATAAAGTTACCTCCACAAATCATCATAAAGGTAGCAAATATTTTCTCGTTTACTGTATTGGCCGCCACATTTCCAAATCCTACGCTTGTCATGCAAGATAACGTAAAGTATAATGAAGTCATGTATCGCATGTCCTTGGTCGGACCACCGTTTAAATCCTCACTTCCTAGTTCCGTTTTATTTATATAAAATGGTTTCTTCGTCACATCACTTAGTTTCGACATCCAGCCATATGAGATTAACTGTTTTGCTTCACTGTAGCCAATTGAATACCAGATACATGCAAACCAGTGGGCAAATAGTAAAAACACTAAGATAAGAAGAACCAGAAAGGCTGCGCCATATTCCAGATAGTGGTCCAGCTTTCGGACCACACGACCGAGGCGAAGGAGTCGGACCACTTTTAGAGCGCTAAACAATGTGCTGATACTCTGGAAATAGAAAATAATTATTGATAAGTTAATAAGAATTTAAAAAAAATATATCATAAAAGCGATAAAATAATTTTGTAAAATATAAATTCGTGAAATGAAGTAAAATTAAATAATAGAATGATGAATTAAGTAAAATTATAATTACTTGATAAACAAAAGAACCATTCATGTTACATATATAAAATCAGCTAAAATCATGAATAGTATAGAATTATATATCAGGTTTCCATTAATCTATATTCTATATATAATTTTATTATAGTTGATCAGTGGAAAAGTAATTATTAATATACTTCAATTTTATCCTGATTGGGATATAAGGCTTCACTGATTCAAGGCCATTTAAATCTATTTTTAAGCAGCTCTCTATCTTGTCCCTTGTAAGATCTATTTTCACAGCTCTCCTTCAACTGATCTATGCCAGCTGTTACTTGGGTGCCATGATTTCACTTTCCAGGTATCGCTCGTCTTTATACGATCTTTAGTATCCTGCCCTAGTGTATTCTGAGTGCATCACCCAGCCATTTTAACTCCCGGCGTTTTATTTCCAGTATCACACTATAGCAAGAAATTTTCTGTACGGTTCTTCATTTGAAACTTTCTCGGGCCATAAGATGAGGCAGATTTTCTTCAGGTTGCTATTGTGGAAAGCATTAATCTGATTCATGCCTCCCTTTTCCCACCAGCATTCTGAGTCAACATTAAGACAGAGATGAATACAATTTATAAGATCACCAACCGGTTTTGTATTAGCAATACCAACCAGTTTGCCAGAGTCAGAAATAAAGACGGCATCCTTATAACAACTGAAAGTAAGGAAGTAGTAATTTGATCCTAACACTTCCTGGATATGCTGAACCGACCTTATCCAGACAAAACCACAAAGGATCAGTAAATGTCCCTAACTGTTATTCGAACAGCATATAAATTGAAACTTCTTATTCTGCGAAACGTAGCATAAAGTGTTTCAATTCTATTGTTCTCTAACTTGTAATTTCTCATGTGAGCGTAAACAAGCATATCAACTTGGGTTATTTAGACTTTTTTCTCAAATAGGTATTTTCAAAAACTATAATTCACTTTATTAATGTTACACCTTGTAAAAATATCCAAAACTGGAACTCGATAATTTTAGGAAAACTTTTTTACAATTATGTATCAAGAGATGATATTACCTACTAGAAATAAAAATAGGAACTTTTGACTGAATTTGATCGCCTTACATCACAGCCATTCTGTAGAATCTGGACACGTAGCATTAAAAATTGATGATTTACTAAATCATCATTCTACTTTTTTTAAATAGGATAGAAGCGATAGAATATAATGTTGAAGACAGTTGTAATTAATGAGTTGAGTTGATGGAAATGGTTGCATTGTTAAGAAGCCCGCTTCCCTATAACGTAGTTCTGAGTTCGATTTCATTAAGCAGTTACCTTGAGCAAGTATCTTTAAATCTCAACCTCAAATCAACACAAACCTTATTCATGATAAAAATTGTATAGAAGCCCGACTGATAGACAGTATCTTCTTTTAGGTAGTAGAACTAATCTTCATCTAGTTTAATGCCACGGCCAGTATCGGGTGGTGTTAGTGAGTGAAAGCCATTATGTTGCGAGAATTTAAACAAGGTTTTCGGTATGAAAATAATTGATAAGTTGTTATGCTTGGATGAATCAGTTTCTTCACTCCTTTAACAAACCACCCATGGAAGTTTTGCAAAACTTAAGTGTGTTGCCCTTTTCCTTTTGACAAAATATATAAATGTCTAAATAAAGAAAATAAAATCTAAAAGGGTTAGTCTCTTTTTATCTTAGTTCACCATTTACCATCGTATCATTGTAATTATTTGATAAGCAGATGTGCACTGACTCCCGCTCACTGAAAATGGATTGTTTAATGCAATCCATTTCAGTGATCGAAATAATTCACTGAGTGAACTAACGAACAATTATTGGCTTTTTTGCAAGTATTTAACATTTCTCTCCATGCGTTTCCATGTCTCACTTTGAATGTTTTTGCTTTAATCTCGTCTTGTACCGATGTTGGAAACAGTTATTTTTGTTGTTGTTGCTCTTCTTCTTCTTCTTCTTTGCTGTTTTCAACTTTTTTTCTTTGTATTTGTTTAATAAAAACTTGACAAAGGAAAGGTTGTTTGTTTTGTGTTTGCTTCTATTTGAATTTCATAAAAGACAATTATATGAAATAATTTTTTTTTCAAAAGGGATGATTTCAAAAAAATAAATAAGGAATATTTAGATATTTATTTAAAGATTTTAGTTATCAGCGACCGTTTAATTTAAGAAAGATTGGAGGTGCATAAAAATTTATTAATGGCTATCCTTAATTAGCCTGATCGATATAGTAGATATTCAGTTTCATTTACTATTGATGGGCGTTCCGGTTGGAGCAAGGAAGAGATAACAGGACAAAAAAATATTTATTACATATTTTGTTTGTGAGAAACTGTATATATGACAAGATATCGCTATTGAATGGATTTAAAATAGGAAATAACGTAACTGAAGAGTGAAGAGAAGAAAAGATCATTTTAATAATTAAAGGCGGAAGATTATTCACCATATCAATAGGATAGTAGCTCCGGAGTGAACACGGTCGTATCATTCGAACCATTTTCTTTTCTGAAGCCGTCTAAAATCTTTATTATACACGGAGCGGGGTTCTCTCACTTCAGCATGGAGGAGGGTCAATGTATGACCGGCAATATGCACATGTGATCAGGTGCAAGTATTATGTACGTATGTATGTATGTATGTATGCATGTATGTATGTATGTATGTAGGTATGTATGTATGTATGTATGAATGTATGAAATGTATGTATTTATGTATGTATGTATGTATGTATGCATGTATGTATTTATGTATGTATGTATTATGTATGTATGTATGTATGTATTTATGTATGTATGTATGTATGTATCTATGTATGTATATATGTATGTGTGTGAACGTATGTGTGTGTGTGTATGTGTGTGTGTACGTATGTATGTGTGTATGCATGCTGGTATGTATATGTGTATGCATGCAGGTATGTATGTATGTATGTATGTATGTATGTATGTATGTATGTGTGTACAGTAAGATAACAGGGTAATGCCTTTAGCAGGGGAGATTAGAAAAGTAAAGGAGGAGGCTGTTTTTCTCTCTACAAAACGGAAAGTTGCATTATGGAACAGTCATTTTAACGATTTTTAAAATTTATTTATCACCCGACGAGATACACCTGCAGCACCGAATACTCCTGAACCAGTTATATATATATATATATATATATATATATATATATATATATATATATATATATATATGTTTGTGTGTCTGCGTTTGTCCCCACACCATTGCTTGACATCCGATATGTTTACGCCCCTTCACTTAGAGGTTCGGCAATAAGAGACTGATAGAACAAGTACTAGGCTTACAAAGAATAAGTCTTGGGATTGATTTGGCCGCAGTCAAATGAATGAAGCAAATAAAAAAATAAAATAAAAGAATACATATATAAATATAATATATATATATATATATATATATATATATATATATATATATATATATATATATATATATATACATGCATGCATATACATACATACATACATACATACATACATACATACATACATATATGACATGGACATTATTTTATTGTTCTAATAAATGGAATTTACCAATGCTCCTTTAGAAAAGATCTGTATCGACTCTTTTTTCATAATCCTCCTCAAGTTCATTAGCGATTCTAATTATGTTTTGCATTGCATTGTCACAAACTCACACAAATTAGTTATTGGTCTCTTTCGTCTGCTGTAGATGTTTTTTTTAGTCTCACAATCTATGCTTCATTTGACATCAATACAGATTTAAGATAATGGCCTCCTTCATTGCTTGGGAAACATAGCCTGTCTACATCTCCTTTGATGATGAAGTTTTGTGTAACACTGCGCAGCTTGCGAATTCGTATACCTATGTCATCGAAGTCTTGAAGTAAACAGCACAGAAGGCTAAATGTGGGCATAAGGATAGACATTGCAAAGGTGATATACGCAATATACTTGCTGTAAACTGAGAGTTCAGAAAAGCATTTAAAAAAAAACACTTTCATGAAGTATTCATTCCTAATCTTTTCCTGACTGATGGTTCCATCATAACTGACATTCTCATCCTGTCCAAAATCCTTGTAGCTTTCCACAGAGAGTAAAGGCTGTAGAAAAGTGTTGCTCACTTTTAGTGTCTTGTATGTAAATCGTTGCTTGCATGTGTACAAGAGCAAAATGTGAAAGAGAAGTGAAATCAATTATTGGCTAGCTTTACTGGTAAAATACTTGTTCAGGCGCAGTCTTAAGTTTTAGTTGTATCAAGGATTACAACTTTGTGTCTCTGAAATCTAAAGACGAGAATGTTGTTGCTTGACGGAAGGAAGCAGATTTTCAGTGAAACTGGTTTTACAGAAGCTATACTTATAAATATTGATTTAAATCTTTACAAGATATTATTGAAAACTAAAAGACGGCTGGCTGTATCCGAAAGTTTGCACGTTTTTAATACGCATACACACACGCAAACATTGTCAGATGTATCCATAATTTGGAATAGATATACAAAGAAAAAAAAAAGAGAAGGGAGAGAGAAAAAGAGAGGGGAAAAAGAGGAAGAGAGAAGGAAAGAGAAAGAGAAAGCTAGAGAGAGAGAGAGAGAGAGAAATAGAGAGAAGTAGGAAACTAGTGTTTGTGCGTTTCTAAATGTATGTCAGTATGCGTGCTTGCAATGATGAAAAGTTTGGTGTGAATATGACCGTCACAGTGGCACACCGAACGTTTGTTAATCATGGCTTTTCTTTGACATTAAAAACCGAACCCCTTCATCACAACATATTTGATGATGAAGTAAATACATCCGAGAAATAGTGTATGGAAATTATTGTGTCTGCGCAAACTGGAGCTGAAAGCAGATTTAATGGCTCTAAGTACGATTTTGGAGTCTTTTGAGTTAAAGAGTGTTTCTGCGAGGATGGGCTTAGTAAACGACCAGGACTCCTGTCTATAGTCAAGAATGTAAGAAAATGTCGCAAAATGTTTACTGCGCAAATGCATGGCTCACTTTCCTGATGGTCGTACACGTTAATGCAGAGATTGTAGTCAGTTAAAATAACAATGAAATTTTCTCTCGGTATTTTAGGCTGTAACTCATGTTTCCAAAACTGCATTAAATCACTTCGGATTGGTGTGAATAGAGTTTCCTTGAGTGCAATTATTATTTGTGTAAAGGGAAGTTTTCTATATGCAGTTAGTTGTTTTAGATGTATCGAGGACGCAGCATGCTTACAGTCCAGAGAAGTAATCACGGATTGCTTAACATTGTTAAGCCATACTTTTTACATTTATGCTAATATACTTTAGCTTTTAAAGTAAACACAAACTGTCGAACAGGTAGTTAGCCCACTGGGTAGTTTACGGTTGTTAAACTGATAGTAGGCCAGAGTGTGAGATTTTACCCCCATTCGCGCATAATTGTTAATTTAGCCAAAGCGGAGAGACCACATTGCTAGGCCCAGTCATACGTTTATCAGGAACAAGCTTCCTGTTTGTACAGAAACCTCTCTCGCGATAAGAGAAATCAAACCAGTTCTTCTGACAGACAATCAATCATGCTTTATTTCATAATGCAAGGTTAGCAATATGCAAGGGGACTCCACGCAAAGTTTCTGCTCGTTAATGGAAAACATGAGTTATAATTAGCTTTTCTCCATTTCTCCATGTTATTACCAGCTTCATATATTGCAAGCCAGAGTAAGCATCGAAGAAGTTATTGTTTGTAACGGAGCGATTTATTATGTAATGTAAAGAAAGACAGTGAGTTGATAACAGAATAGAGTGTTTCACAAAATACCTCGTTGTGTTTCAAAATGCCTCATGGTTAGCAATATTTTCCATACATCGAGGGGCAATATAGAAAGTACCACTGATATAATCATGACGTGCCAATCGTTATATCCTATTCCTTCATTGATTAGACATATGTCTGATTAAAATAAAGCATTATATTATCTAACAAACAACTGGATTGTTTCTGAACAGAGTCCATTCGCATAGCTACTTTGCTGGCGTTATCACACGCATAAACTTTATACAGTTTATTTCATTCTTTAAATTAGATGTATTAGTATTTGCCTGCTGAGACAGAAATCGAGCCAGCTATATGGACTGAGTACCGGTTGTACGATTGAAACAAAACTCAATCTATCTGTTCACTATGTAGAGAAACAAGAACGTAAACAGCTGAAAAGATTAGGCTTGACGTAAGTGCACAGATACACACACATGCACACGCACACACACGCACCCCCCCATCAGATATCATACATACATGCACAAACGCACACAGATATGTCGAGAATACTTCTCTCAACCGTTACATTGAAAACACGTCTATGTTAAAGATTTATCTTTTGTTATTAAAGATTTTTCATATTCCGTTGTTGGAAAATATGTTTAGTTTGAATAGAAAAGGTTTGTACATTTACTAACATGTGAAGAAATTCTCGACTCTACTCGTGTAAATGACTAATGATAGTAAATGACTAATGATAGTAATGACTAATGATAGTAAATGACTAATGATAGTAATGACTAATGATAGTAATGACGATAAAATGGAGACATTTTATACGGACTGAGAAGGTCATGAAACCACAAAGGCGAGAGAAAATAAAATTCCAAACTAAACCGATTCCCAAACTGCTAAAAAAGTATAACTCGAACACAATCTCTTGCATGCATGTATACATACATACATACATACATACAAGCATACATACATACATTCATAATATTCAAGTGAAGACCTCAATAAAATATAAGCACAACAGACCTGATATAATGATTTGGGACAGAGAAGAGAAATTAGCTGCCCAGTGGATGTTAACATAAATGTACACATATACATACATGTATGCATACATATATATACACATACATACATACATACATACATACATGCATGCATGCATGCACGCACACAAACAAAAATATCCTGTTGTTGATGTTGAAATTCCAATGAAGGAACCATGGATCTAGGTTAGAAACCGGTTCTTTCTCTATTGGCAAGAAATCTTGAAATAAAACTAAACAATGACATACATATATACGTACATACATGAATATTGCTTCATCTTGACAGATAATAGCCGTCCCATCAACAACCAACAACAAACCCATCACACAGTACAATCACTCCATTGATGAACCCTTAGAGGACTTTCAAGACCAGCTGCTGACTGATAAGTTTTAAAACACAGGTGACAGATATTATTTAAGTCTCTTCTACATCTTTGCCCTTTGGAATCCGATTCTGAAGGAATGTTTTTGTGAACTAGCATATGTCTTTTAAGTCCAGATATTGTCGTAACAGGCGGTTGGTGTCCAAGCCCATTACCTATCTGGGCATTACGATTTTCATGTGACTTCATATGATTCACGTATCCTGCTTTTGACAACAGAACACGTACATTCACACGTACATAATACATACATACATACACACATACACGCACACATATATATTAAAGTCAGAAGACTATTCGAGTTACACATCTGTATCAGGTTTCGAACTATTACTTTATCAACAGAACATAGCGAATTTGTATAGTTGAAACCAAGCGGTTGCGATTCTTCTCCCGAAAGGAATCATTTTATAAACGTATTGTGCTAAAAACTCAATATACTTCAGAACAAGACGAAACGAAATCGCTCTAGAAGTGACTGCGAGAGTACCAAATAATACAATATTTCGCCGTTGTTGCAGCTTATCAATATCACATACTTCTGTCACTTCCGAAGCAAAATCGAATCAGATGGTAATAAATATACACAGATATTGTATAAACTATACACTGATTTGCAGATCACTCCACGAGCAGAATAAATTTCGTTTCGCATAGCTCTAAAAAAGATTGCTTTTTTCTTCAATTTGTACGTCTATAAAAAGATTTTACCGGGAAGAAAACCACAGCCTCTTGCTTTTCAGCTACACATATGCGTTGTATGTTGTATTGATAAACTTTTTCCTGTAGAACTACTTCTATTGCATAATTCGAATTGATTATCTATCTATCTATCTATCTATCTATCTATCTATCTATCTATCTATCTATCTATCTATCTATCTATCTGTTTGTCTGTCTGTCTGGATGTCTATCAATTGACCGATTGACCGTTTGCCTGTCTGTCTACACAGACACACGCATACACACACACATAGAACAAATTAAATAATGGTAATTGCATATTTTTCCTTATTGGAGTAAATTTGCCTTACAACTGTTTCTAGTAGCCATTATAGGTACATTATCGAGAGGTTTACTCAACTAGTCTATTGATCAAAGATTAATGCTGCTTACATTAATGATATATATATATATATTATACATAAATGGCAATTTCTATCTGTAGATGTGTCTGTTACCCTCTTGCTGCCTACACCAGTGAACCAATCTTGATGAAACTTTGCATACATGTTAAACTAACGTCCAGTTCAATTATAGACGAATTGGATTTCAATGAAATATATAATGGGCCCTCCCTGGAGGGTTAAGGGTTGGGCTATTATTTGATAAAATGAGAAAGGTGCTAAAAGTGTTAGCATGAGAGAAATGTTGTGTCATAGTGGGTGTGGGTGATATCAGGGACGGTGTTATATAAGCGACAAATATGGAGTGGCAGTGGAATGGTAACGTTAAAACAACTATCATTTATGAATATACGCGCGACGCTCCATACATACTTACGTCAAATACATTAATACATGCATACATACACATGTGCATACACGTAACTAACTTTTAAAACGCTGTGGAAGGAAAAGAAAGTTGAGTGTGAGGAATTCGTAGCTTTTAGGAGAGAGGGGTGTAGACGGCTTTTCTGCTGTCTATCGCAAAGGAACACTGACATGCACACACACACACATACATAATACATACATAATACATACATACACACATAGATATATACATACACTGAAACATGCCCACGTATTTACAAACGTACACTCAGGTGATCACGTGTTTGTAAATACGTGTGCGTGTTTCAGTGTCTGCGTGCGTGCGAGCGCGTGTATGTGTATGTGACTTCCTATAATTCTCTGTCTCTCTACTTTTGTAGGGTTTTCTCTGTTGCTGTCACATACTGTGAAATTTTAAAATTACGTCAAAATTCTCAAATTTGATATATTGAATTAATTTTCCACGTTAAATCCGATTTTGTTATATATTTGTTGCCGAAAAATTTTAGAAAAATGTTATTAAAGTTTAACCAATGTTACCAAATCAGAAAACAAGATTTGGAAGCTAGCATTTTTTGTATGATAGCTGTCTATCACAAAATGAAAGCAAAATTATTATGAGGAAGAATTTTTATTAAACAAACGAAAGTAAAGCATTACGACGACCAAAGTTGTAAGAACTTCTGAAGTTTTAATAAGTCTTAATGAATAGAGTCATGTGAAACGCACATAGCAATTATAGATAAGGAAAAGCGAAGTTGCTTATCATCCCATCGACCCGTTTGATTCCAGGATCGCAAAGAAAGAGGAAGAAAAAAATACAATCCCTTAAAAATTTGAAATAGGAAGAATTTAGAGTATGCGAACAGTAGAGATCGTGCCTGTAATAATTGGTGCGCTAGGAACAGTGGAAGAAAGTAAAAGGTTTTTGAGTAAAGACCTGGGGTAATGGAAAAAAACATAATAAAGATGCTAAATGGTTGAAGGAGTTAAGGTCGGAAAAATACGAAAAATATGAAATCCCAAAGCGGCTGACCACGGGTAAAAAACAATTCTTTGGCAAAAGGATCCCCGCAAAGGCAATGCAGGGGATGTTTACCAGCCTATCACCTGTATATCCTTGATCTGGAAGCTGATGACAGGAATGATATTTAATTATGTGCGTAACTTCCTGGAAATGAATGACAAACTGCCAGTGGAAAAGAAATGGTGCAGAAGGAAAATCCAAGGGACAAAAGGCCAACTTCTGATAGACAGAATGTTACTGAACGACTGCAAGAAAAGTCTTACTAATCTGGGCATGGCCATGGCGTGGATTGATTATAAGAATGCGTATGATATTGTGCCCCATTCCTGGATTTTAGAAAGTCCTGAGCTGGTACAGGTGTCTGATAACATATCAAATTTTGTTAGGAGATCAACAAAAAACTAGAATAGAGAGTTAACTTCACGTGGAAAATTTTTGGTGACATATTTCAAGGAGATAATCTATCACCATTGCAGTTTATGATTTGTATGATATCCCTCACACAGATACTACAGAAAATGACATCGTGGTACACCTTGAAAAGTGGAGAAAAATTAAATTATCTGTTATATATGGATGATTTAAAGATCTATGGAAAGACCGAACGTAAAATAAGTGGCTTAGTTTCAACTGTGCAGATATTCAGTAAGGATATCGGAATGGAATTTGGGACTAAAAAGTGTGGTATGTTTATAATACAAAGAGGCAAAGCAGTGTCGTCTGTTGGTGTAAAACTACTCAACAGCAAGAAAATCAAGGATATTGAAACCAAGGGATATAAATATCTGGGGATTTTAGAATACGACAAAATCAAGGACAAAATCAGAGCAATGAACACATGGGCTGTTTCCTTAATGCGATACGACGCAGGTGTTGTTAGGTGGACAACGAACGTGCTTGAGGAAATGGCCTGGAAAACTAGAAAAGTGATGACAGTTAACAAAGAACTACACCCCAAAAGCGATACTGGCAGACTGAATATGCATAGAAACAAGGATGGAAGACGTTTCATAGGATGCAAGTTTTTCAACGAGAAAAAACAGTCTGGGATGGTACATCAAACAACAGAGTGAATCCTTGCTTGCCGCTGTTAGAATTAACAATATAATAGCAACCAAAAATGTGATGCAGCCACAAACATTTAAGAAACAGGATGAAAGAGTAAACAACTGGAAAATGAAATCACTGCTTGAGCAATAACTCAGAGAAATCGATGGAAAAGACAAAATCAACACTTGGAGATGGTTAAAAAAAGTGATCTGAAAGGATGCACTGAGACACTGATATTCAGCTCCCAAGAACAAGCTCTGAGAACTAATTACACCAAGTTCCAAACAAATAAGAGTAGCGAATCGCCTCTTTATAGGATTTGTAGCAGCAGAAACGAAACAATCTCACCTATTGCGAGTGAGTGTAGTAAGCTGGCCAAAAAGCACTACAAAAGGAGGCATGATAATATGGCTAAGTTCGTCCACTGGAGGCTATGTGAAAAGTACGGCCTGAACAGAGCACGGAAACAGTATGAACATGGACCAGAAGTCACCGAGAACAAAGGACATAAGATACAATGGGATTTTACAATTCAATGTGACTCACTAATTGAGGCTCGGAGACCAGATATTGTTGTGATAGATAAAGAAAAGAAAAAAGAAACCTAGATCATAGATATTGTAATACCTGGAGGTGCACGCATAAGTGACAAAGAACTAGAAAAGATTGGAAAGTAGAGACTACTAAAAGAGGAAATTGCAAGAATGTGGACTATGAGGAGAGTGTCTGTCATTCCAGTAGTTCTAAGGGCACTCAAGGCACTAGGAACCAAGTTTGAGAAATATGTCAGAGAAATCGGAATTGATACGAGAGCAGAGCAAACCCCCAAAAACTGCTCTGCTGGGGACAGCTAGGATTTTGAGATTGGTACTTGGATGTTAAATGCATCCCACGATAAATAACAACCAAGTATCAAAGCTTGTAATGTACAGAAAGAGACCCTGTGAGACCTCTGAAAGCAACCTGCTGTCCGTTCTCAGAGAATCTACCAGAACTAACAAGACCGAACGTTCTGAGGAGAAAAACAGCAACAATAACAACAACAACAGCAACAACAACAACAACAACAACAACAACAACAACAACAACAACAACAACAACAACAACAACAACAACAACAACAATGTCTTTATTGGTTACAAGGGTCGCAAAAATTAATTAGGACAGTACAATGAGAAAGGACATTGGGGACTTATAGAAACACGTTAAACAACAAAACAATAACAATCCTCAAGAAAATTATAGCAACAAAATTTTTCCATAAGGAGTACCATCCATGGCTAAGCAAAGAACTCCAGAAATCCTGGATCACACCGATCACTAGGAGACGCTCCTTCCACATTTTATCCGTCCTATAGGCTAGTCTCACTTACTCGGGCTAGCTTCATCACATTCATCCACCATTCAACAAATTTACTTTAGGGTGGCACCTCTCTATTTACCCTCACTATTTCATGTGAAACTTAAAATGACGATGAGAGGTTTGACCGAAGATAAAAGTGCCTGTCTACAAATTTTTCAGTCTCGTCCACCAGACAGCCACTTCTGCCGTAGCCATCATGTAGAAGAAAACTAATTACCTGTCTTCCCTAGCCAATGGAAGGCGGCGTGGGTTCCGTGCAAGCAGGACGGTTACTTCGTTCTACACGCATTTCGGATAGGCCCGGCTGACAGTATTACCATACCTGCAGATTATATCGCGAACAGGCTACAACCCCAGTAGCACAACTAAGTCAGAAATTTCTGGAAATCGTTCATAGGCCCAGCACCGAAAGTCCTCCGGAACAGGCAAGCCAGTTGAACTCCATGTAACGGTTGTTGGCAGCTAAATGAACCGTCAGACCAGTGTGATTTATCCCCTCCACACTAAGTGTAAGAGCAAGCGTTCCAGTCTGATCAGCCACGAAGTAGGACAAAGCAAGACACCCAGGCGGTAGTTGATGACGGATGCGATGTAGGCGTTTGTCACCTCAACTCTACGTTTCAGAGATAGCTCACCTCAACCCATTTCTGAGTGAGATTAGCTAACCTGCTAATTACCTTGCCTCAGGTTTTGTCCAGCTGGAAGTTAGGACCTAACCAGAAGCCGAGAAATTTAACCGGTCTTTCAGTCTAGCATTCCACTACACGAATGGGTGGTGTAGATTTACCTCATAGTCCACATTCCATGCTTCGGACCTTCCGGCTTTTCTTGTCTGATTTTTGCTCCGATCACCGCTTTGTACTCTGTCAGATGTGGTTAGTATCCGATACTATTACGGTGACGTCGTGCGCATATACTGACACATCTCTTCCACATTGTAGTTCATATGGGATGCCCCTCGAAACTTCTAATTTTCGCAATTGTGACTCGAGCAGCAGTAAGTAATGTATAAGCGAGATAGAACGGTTTCGACGTATCGAACATGATACCGATCGGTTCCGATTGATGGCCATTTACTCTAACCACCGAGCAGATATCGCTGTACATTACAGTGTTCCAACTTTTGAACATTTTACTTTGTTTCCACGGTGTGCCTCTGCATCTCGGGCCCATCAAACGAATTTTGTTCCCCCATACTTTAAAACACAAGATTAAGTTCTGACAACACAACCTTCGTACTTCGTGCTGAAGAATTGGCCAAGGGTCAAACTTGCTGCCAGTACGACATATCTTCTAGGTTCCTAACTAGCTCTCCTTGAACTCTAGAATTTTCTACTGCTACATTCTTACTGAAACTTATCAATTCTATATTATTTACATCTGACGGATATTTGTCCTCATCTCATTTGTTGTTAACACAACGTTTCAGCTGATATACCCTCCAGCCTTCATCAGATGTCTTGGGGAAATTTCAAACCTGGGTTCTCATTCCAAACATATTTTTCGATGTTGTTATTGTTATTATTATTATTATTATTATTATTATTATTATTATTATTATTATTATTATTATTATTATTATTATTATTATTATTATTATTATTTTTCTTTTTATTCAGGCCACTGTCATATGCCACTACGCCTATGTCTCACGGGCATATGGCGTTGTGGTTAAGAGCGCGGGCTACTAACCTAAAGATTGCGAGTTCGATTCCAAGAAGTGACCTGAACAACAACAACAACAACAACAACAACAATAATAATGATAATAATAATAATAATAATAATAATAATAATAATAATAACAACAACAACATGGAAAAATACCTTAGGAATGAGAACCCAGGTTCGAAATTTCCCCCAAGACACCTGATGAAGGCTGGAGGGTATATCAGCCACAACGTGTTAACAACAAAACAAGATGACGACAAATATCCGTCGAATGTAAATAATGCAAATAATGTAAATAATGTACATAACTCCTCATCTCTTAAATATAGAACTGTATTATCAATTCTAATCTAGTAGCTCTCTTCAAAGTTAAGCATCATTGGTTTTTGACGACTGCCTCCGTTAATACTCGCCTAAATAGTTTGCTAATTTAGTCTCTTTAAGCTTGGCGTGCCGGGAAAGGGATGTTCTGTTTTCTGTAACGTATCAAACCACACATTTGTGATCTTTTTTTCCGACCAATTTGAATTGTGAATACTCTATGGCAGCTCTATCTGCTGGCCTACAGGATTCTCTGACTAGATACGATCTGGAACATCCGATACTGGCACATTCGGGAAATTCTGAACAGATGTGCGAGGCTTTCGTAACCACCTCTCCGATCAGCTCATAATCCCAACATGCATTCAAGATAGCGTTCCAAACGCCCAATAACACAAAAGAGTGGGACGTTCCGAGGAAAACCTCTAGACCGTGAAGATATCTGGTTGCTCAGCCCCTGTCGGGGTTTAGACATCTGTCAGCGTGAATGCATTCTCTTCGCTGCTGCTCATATTTAGGACCGTCCGAGTCTAAGAAACTCGACCGCCTCTCAAGACCCAGGCTTTTCTGAAACAACATTGTCATTTCGTCTCCCATTGCAAGTCATTAAAAAATGTGCGCCATAGCTAGTGTGTTGGAAATAGCCTCGCTGATTGCTATTACACCCATTGCTAGTGACCTGAGGTCATAGAGCAGACGTCCCTGTTTTCAGAGTGACTTAGGCTATGTACATTTATGCAACCTATTGTTAAAGCTGCCATGATGGTAGGAAAGAAGGGAAGAAGAAAATAGTGTCACCTACCTGGATGATTTTCCTTTAGGTAATCGGTTGTATAAAAATCCTTTCTTTGTGTATAGAACTCGTTGGGAAAACCCAAAGTAGCCTGTTCAAGGTCATGATGCTAGAGTTTCCGACGTCATTCAGGAAACTCTCTCTCATCTCCCAAACTGTATCTATTGGCAGCCTTACTAATTTCAGATCCTTCGAGATTTTCCCTGTACTTTTATTGAACGCATTCCCTTTCACTGTCTATATGTCTCGACTTTGTGCAAAGCAAGATAGCAGTTCTTTATTTTTCCTTCTTACTGGAACAAAGTCGGAAGACGGTGCAATTTGTTGTTGTTGTGGGAGGAGTATTTAGTTAGAGTTATTTTTACTCTATTTGTTGATGAGTTTGTATGTTTGCTCGTTTTTCTCTTGCGTGTTCGCTGTTGCTTCATTTATGCATTCTTTTTGTTGCAGTTAGTAGAGGTTTGTGGTAGTGATGCTGTACTTGTTGCTTAGAGTTAATGTCGTTTTGTGCGTGCTCCCTCTTTTCTTTTTGATTTTTTTCAGTTCTTTTTTATTTTACTTTTCTTACCCTACCCCATCACCAGAGGAGTGGTTGAAAGACTTCAATTTGGATGGGTGCTAGGGCATTTCTTTTGTGCATGCAGGAGGGGGAATAGGGTCAAAGGAAAAGACAATGTTCTTTTGGAATGTTCCCTCGGCGGGATTATTTTATCATAGTCATTATTTTTCTCAAACTTCAGTTGCTGGAAAATTTGATATCAATGTTGTTGGTGGTACAGCTATTACTGTGGTACAGCTATTACTTGCTATTGCTGCTGTTGGTCCAGATACTGTTATTGTAATTCAATTTTTCTTTGCTCCTATTGTTGCTACAGCTTCTATTGTTGAACACTGTTGTTGTTATTGCAGCGATGGTGTCAGTAGCAATGAGACACTCTGTTTGCGTAGGAAGAATGCTCTGAAATTGTCAGTTGTTCTACAGGCACTACACCTTGGCTTTCCGCTCTCCAAAATTACTAATAGTTCCGCCCTATTCGGAAGAGGGAGATGAGGTCTGAGATCTTATCTAGATGCCCAAGATTTCACATGGAGAAGATCCTCCTTTGTGGTTCTCATAGCAGTCTCCTGTCTAATCCTCTTCGCATCCAGGTTCATTCCTTTCCAACACAATGCAGGCCAATATCCACCTGAGATCTCGCCCGTATTGTTACCTTTACCGCCCTTCTTCCCAAATACGTGGGGAAGAGAGCGAAATTCACTCTGCAGCGAGGATCCCGACCATACCGAACTGCCTTGTCCTAGATGCATCTTCGATGTCTTACCTTACTTCGTGAAGAACTCATTCTACTGAGCGTTAGCTCCTGCCTCCAGGCAATGAGTTGTTTAATCCACGGAATGATAAACAGTAGCCTTTCTAGCAAGCTCTCCCCTTCTCCACCTCGATTTTAAAAAATTCAGCGGCGTTTTCTAATTTCACCCGTTCTATAGAAAAGAGATTACATCATTCCCTTGCATCATTCCTACTCCAGCGAACGAAGTCTGGTAATTGTTGCTGCTGTTGTTACTTATGGTTTGTAATTTGTGCGGCGTTATTGCTGTCGTCGTTGTTTTTTCTGGTGTTGCCTTTGCTTTTGAAACTTTCACCTCGTGCTGAGGTGATTTTTGTTTCTGCTGATGCACTTAGTTGTTATAATGGTGGTAGTGGTGGTGGTGGTGGAAATGGACACTCCTCTCCTATAGGTATTTCTTTGAACTTTGTTTGACATGACCATTGCTAACGATTCTCTAGCTGACATCTACAGCTGTTGTTGGTGTTATATTTGCCGTATGCGTCTGTCAGGCTTGTTCTGTCACTACGACTGCTGAGGGTGGAGTGACAATGAAGCTGGTGATGTTTGAGTTGAGGTAAGAGGGTTAGTTTCCATTCAGTGTCGTAGTCTGACGAATCATTTCCTCGTCTAACAAATCATTTAGTTTAGTTGGCGTGTTTTGGTGTCTCCGCGATTTTAGACATAAACATTAACAATATGCTAAATATTTTTGTTATAAGAAAGGTGCCATTTAAAGCCTAAACTTACTGTTGCCCTCTTCATGTAGTGGAGCAGTGGAATAGGGGGCTCTTATTTAACGAAGTGTCCAGTAAACATTAAACAAAACATTGTATTTCAAATTAAAGCGACTAACCGTTTACGACCCAAAATGAAGCATATACAACAACAACGAAAACAACAGCAATAACAACAGCAACAAGAAGAAGAACAACAGTACTTCTTTCAAGTTTTTGGCACGAGGTCAGGAAATTTAGGGAGAAGAGGTTAGTCAATTACCTCAGTATTTTATGGACCACAAAATGATAGAAGGAATAATTTTTCGTCAGCAGAATTTCAGCTCTGAAGAAATACTGCTAAGCACTTTGTTATATGCAATGAGGATTCTGTCGCTTACCGCCTTAATATAATGATAATAATAATAATAATAATAATAATAATAATAATAATAATAATAATAATAATAATAATAATAATAATAATAATAATAATAAATAATGATAATAATAAATAATGATAATAATAAATAATGATAATAATAATAATAATAATAATGATAATAATAATAATAAATAATGATAATAATAATAAATAATAATAATAATAATAAAACTACTGAACAATAATAATAATAATAATAATAATAATAATAATAATAATAATAATAATAATAATAATAACGAGTTCTGAAATGGGTTATATGGAAACACTATGATGCAAAGAATGGATGCCAAGTGGATAGAAACCATCAAGATAGAATTATTACCATAAGCACAATCGATGTGAAGAATCAAGTGGCTAAGGTAAGCTTCCGGTCCAGATGGGAATCCATGGTTTTTAGTTGAGGAGATGTGATTCATGAAAGACTGGCAACTCAATTGAATGAATGTGTCAAGAGAAGTGCTGTTCCCTCTTGGATGGTAACAGGAAAGACACCACTTGTAATCAAAGATAGAAATTAGGGGAATGTTGTGGGATAATTACCGTTCTATAGCATTTCTGAACATTATATACGGAAGGTACTTACTGGAATATTTGCGGAAAAGACTTACAATTGTCTTCTATAAGGAGGAATGTTACCAAGAAAAAAAATGTAGGAAGAGACGTCAAGATACCAACAATCACTTGGTTACCGATAAGACAGTTTTGAGGCATTGTAAAAAAAATATCATACCAACATTTCTATCACCTGGACGAACTTTACGAAGGCATATGATGTGGGGCTTCATTTTTAGATTGTTGACTGCCAGCAGATGTTTGGTATTGCAGACAACATCACAAATTTTCTTCTGCTAGGATAGAAGAAAATTTGTGATGTTGTGCTCGAGCAATGTATCCCTTAGAGAAGTAGAAATTAAAGAGGTATCTTCTGACTTGTTTCATTATTTCTATTTTTCATAGCACTTATATTTATAACACTGACATTTAGGAAAGTTAAAATGAGTTTGCAATGTGGAAAGTAAGGGCCATTCATAAACCACTTTCTGTTTATGGATCACTTGAAACTGATGGGAAAGTCTGAAAACTAGATAGATTCTTTGGTTAAAACAGTCCAGATATGTAGCATTGGTATTGGATTTGGGATTTCCAAATGCTCATTGCTAAATATGAAAAGGGAAGAAAGCTCCTTATAGTGGATTACGGCTGCCATTGAGAGAAACTATAGAGAACCAAAAGGTAGTGGGTGCAAGTATTTGGAGTTTTTAGAACAGGATGAAATTTTACATGGAGAACAATTAGAGAGGCATTTAAAAAGAGTAAAAGTGATTCTAAAATCTAACTTGAATGCAAGAAATCTAGTCACTGCAATAATATCTGCGCGTTTGCTGTGGTTAGTTATAGTGCGTCCATTCTTAAGTAGACTGAAGAAGAAATATAAAAGTTGGACAGAAAGACGAGAAAGTTGTTGGGAGCTTTGCACTTTAAAGAAAATATAATAGATTGTACATAAAAAGAAAGTATGGTGGTATCGGTCTCATCAGTGTGGATTATTGTATAAGCAGAGAAAGAACGCTTGCAGAATATCTGGTAAACAGTGACGAGGAGTTGCTACAATATTCAGTAGAAGATAAAGGTATAAATGCAAATGAAATGTTTGGTAAGGAAGAATTTAACGAAAGGCATGAAGAAAAGATCTGGAAATGAGAATGCATGATCGATTCGAACGAGACGCACAGGATATCAAGGATAAAGCGATTTCAAGGTGATTTGAAGTGTGTCGCTGAAAGCCTTATAAATGTACCACGTGACCAAGCTCTTGCTACGAATTCTGTGAAGTAACATCTACAAGACTTCTGACTCACAGAAATGCAGACTCTGTGAAAAGAACATGAATATTATAACCTACTTGGTAAGTGGATGTGAAAGCCTGGCGCAAAAAAGAATCAAAAGCACTGCCATGGTAAAGTCTGTTTGTACCTTCATTGGTTTTTATGTTGTAAATATCAATACGAAGTGACAAAGAATTGGTATCAGCATGTGCCTAGTAAAGTAACGCAGGAGGATGGGAAAGTGATTGATCATTACCGACCGAGTATGATTGTATTGAACAAGAAAGACAAATATTTTCAGATCATTGACGTCGGCATAACAAATGACATGAATATTGTAAGCAAAAAGGTTTCAAAAATACTCCGGATTAAAATTGTGATCAGAGCATAAGGATCAATACCTTTGAAACTTCAAGACTTCTTGTTTGGTTCTGCGCACATTAGAAGGAGAGTATTATCTGTTTGACATTATTATCTGTGATTTGACAGTTAAATACTGCGGTGGATTTTCCATCTACACTGGTTGGCAAAAGTGATAACAATGATAGTGATGATAATGATGATGACGATGGGGTGAAAAAGATGATGATGATGATAAGGATGATGATAATGAGGATTTCAAAAATATATAAATTCCTACTTGTCCTTCGATATACTTTAAGACAATATTCAAGGGCATACGCATATACATAACCAGATGCACTAACACGCGCACATACACACACACCACACACACACACACACACACACACACACACACACACACACACACACACACACACACTTACATACACGCACATGCACACACACATGCGCACACACGTCATACGTATTTAATTACGATTAAACTTTGAATAAAGATAGACGTCTACTTTACAAAATTAACTGGCATGACTGATAAGTACGACCTTAGAACAACATTTCGACAAGTGAAAATATAATTAAGATAATATCTAAACTAAAAGCTACAGTCACTCATTAATATATAGTTGGATCATTAACATCGTAAGTTGTAAGTCATCCAGAAATGTGTTGTTGTTTCTTAAGTCAATCTAAAGCCGATCAGCATACTTCATTTTATGTCAGGATGTGTTATTTCACTTCTTTCGCATTATTATGCAATATATCTACCAACATTCTTCTATCTCTCTTTGATGCACATATATACACTCATTCGAATACACACGCGGACGCACACACACATACACGTATATGTAGTTACACATGCTCACACACATACGCTCTCACACACATACACACACACGTGCAAATTCTAGGCAGATTGTCGTCGATATTGTTACCTCAGCTTCTAAATACTATTTGCCTTGTGTCATTTTTTTTCGTTGGTCGTTTAAATACTATTACAATTCGGACGTTAAATGCTGAAGTTATTAACTGCTGTGAATGGATATACAAGTAGGAAAAAGATTACAGACAATTGAAGCCAATTAAAGCATCTCGACCATACTTTGTTTCGGATGAATATCTGCATAATCATCGCCTCTCGTTTTTGCACCAGCAAACAACCTTAGCAATGAACATATTCTCTTCAGATCATACACTAATGTCCTAAAAAGAATGGAAGACACATCAGATAATCGATTCTTAGATATACTTTGACTGATAAAAAAGGATGTAGTTTATTACTCATCTGCAACATTAACAGAACAACAATAAATGTTAGAAGAACAATGTATTAAATTTACCTTTAGGATATACTAGATGTGGAATTAAATTATTTCCTGATTGGCTTGGAAATAAAATGATTCGTAATCAACTCGACGTGAAGAGTTAAAAGAAATTTAACAATGAAAGTAATATCCACAAAGTAACAACTTACAGATATTTCAATGAGAGTAATATTGGTTTCAAGTTTTGATCCCCCAAAGTCAGCAATATAACGGGGTGGTAAGTCGATTATATCGAACTCAGTGCTCAACTGATACTTATTTTATCGACCCCGAAATGATAAAAGGAAAAGTCGACCTCGGTGGAATTTGAACTGAGAACGTAAGAAAACGACAAAATGCCGCTAAACATTTTGTCCGGCGTGCTAATGATTCCACTGGCTTGCTTTAATGGTAATAGTTTAAAATTTTAGTAGAAGCTTAGCGAATTTTTGGTGAGAGGGTGTGGACCGATTGCATTGATCTCAGTACTTTTATCGAACATGAAAGTATGAAAAGCAATGTAGTAGTAGTAGTAGAAGTAGTAGTAGTAATGACAAAAACAACAACAAGAAGAACAATAACAACGATGATGATGAATTTGATGTGAAACCCCAGGTTGCTGTCTGCTCTTACGGAATTAGTTGGAGCAAATGAAGTCGAAAGCTCTAAGTGAAATGTATGATAATAATAATAATAATAATAATAATAATAATAATAATAATAATAATAATAATAATAATAATAATAATAATAATAATAATAATAATAAAGATCCCCAACTTCTGGTTAAAACACCTGCCAGGAACACATAAAAAGCTGGCAGAAAACTTTAACAACCATACTAGCAGAGCCAGAGACAATGCCTGAATGGCTCACGAAAGGGAAAACCATCTTAATCCCCAAATCCACGGAAACGGAGAAACCACAAAACTATAGACCTATAACCTGTCTCCCTACGATCTACAAAGCCTTTACTGCAATAATATCGCAGAGATTGAGTAAGCACCTGGAAAATAACAACCTGTTTCCAGAAGAGCAGAAGGGATGCTGCAAGGGCTCATACGGCTGTAAAGATCAATTATTGATCAATAAAGCCATAACTGAAGACAGCCGCAGAAAGAAGAAAGGCCTCAGTATGGACTAGGTGGACTAGCAAAAGGCTTTCGACAGTGTTCCCCATACGTGGATTCTGGAAACACTAGCCATAAACAAGGTGGCACCAGTTATTATAAAATACATAAGGCACTCAATGAACAAATGGCAGACAGTGCTACAGCTCCAAACAAAAGAGGGACTTGTGAAAACGAAAGCCATCCCCATTAGAAGAGGAATATTCCAGGGAGACACGCTCTCTCCACTCCTGTTCTGCCTGGCACTCACACCTTTAACTGAATTGCTCAATAGAACTGGATGCGGTTACAAATGCTACGGGAAAACAGTCAGCCACCTTCTATATATGGATGACCTAAAATTATATGCTAAAAATGACAAAGAGCTAGAAACACAACTACAGACAGTACACAGCTTTACCAAGGAAATAGATATGAAATTCGGATTAGAAAAATGTGCCAAAGCAACCCTGAAAAGAGGAGAATTAGTTAAAAGTAGCAATATAACACTAGATAAAGCCAATGAAATAAGAGAACTAGACGAAAGCCAACCATACAAGTATTTAGGAGTCAATGAACTAGATAGGATACAACATACACAAATGAAAGAAAAAATAAAGAAAGAGTACTATAGACGAGTTAGATCAATACTAAAAACAGAGCTCAATGCTAAAAACAAGATAACGCACAGAAGGTGGCAGGGGTCTTATACAGCTAGAAAACTATTATGAAATAACCACTATAGGACTGCAAAAATACCTACTCCAGAAGCAAGGAAAACTAATACAAATAGTCACAAAACACGAGCAAAACAAAAAACTGTTTTCAGTATTTAAGGAAGCTGACAAATACAAACAAGAAATCAATCTACCTAACAAATACGAAGAAGAAGAAGAAGAAGAAGAAGAAGAAGAAGAAGAAGAAGAAGAAGAAGAAGAAGAAGAAGAAGAAGAAGAAGAAGAAGAAGAAGAAGAAGAAGAAGAAGAAGAAGAAGAAGAAGAAGAAGAAGAAGAAGAAACAACAAAAGCTATAAAACAAATGAAATCCAAATTAAAACTAGAACAGCAACGGACCATGATAAAACGATGACAAGAAAAGCCCCTACATGGTAAATACCGGGCTAAACTAAATGCAAAAGAAATAGACAGAGAAAAATCCCAGCAATGGTTGAGAAGCTCAGGACTCAAAGCAGAGACTGAAGGATTTTTAATTGCAGCACAAGACCAAAGCGAAGTTGTTTATTTATCGACCCATCATGCCCATTTGATTCCAGATGGCAAAGAAATAGGAAGGAAAAATACAATCCCTTAAAATTTGAAATAGGAAGAATTTGGAGTATGCAAACAGTGAAAGTAGTCCCTATAATAATTGGTGCATTGGAAACAGTGAGCAAAAATACCTACTCCAGAAGCAAGGAAAACCAATACAAATAGCCACAAAACACGAGCAAAACAAAAAAACTGTTTTCAGTATTTGAGGAAGCTGACAAATACAAACAAGAAATCAATCTACCTAACAAATACGAAGAAGAAGAAGAAGAAGAAACAACAAAAGCTATAAAACAAATGAAATCCAAATTAAAACTAGAACAGCAACGGACCATGATAAAACGATGACAAGAAAAGCCCCTACATGGTAAATGCAAAAGAAATAGACAGAGAAAAATCCCAGCAATGGTTGAGAAGCTCAGGACTCAAAGCAGAGACTGAAGGATTTTTAATTGCTGCACAAGACCAAAGCTTCCCCACCAGAAATTACCAAAAACATATAATGAAAAGAAACATAACAAGTAACTGTAGAATATGTGGAGATGGACAAGAAACAATAAATCATATTATCTCTGGCTGACCAGTCCTGGCTAAGAAGGAATATATTCACAGACACGACAGAGCTGGGATCTATATACACTGGAAGCTATGCCAACACTATGGAATAACAACAGAAAAAAGATGGTATAAACACATGCCAGAAAAGGTCACAGAAAACGAGAAAGCAACCATACTTTGGGATATGCCAATACACACAGATAGAGAAATTAGGGCAAATAGACCAGATATAGTGCCTTAGGTATAATAAAAAAATATTCAGACAAATACATAACAAAAACACCAGGACTTACAAATATATATAACATACAGAAAATTGCACTACTGGGCACGGCACACATCCTACGCAAAACACTTTCAATACAGTAACCATTAGAGCATCTCAGCAAACCACAGCACATACCGAAGGCGCACAGAGCTGCGCTCAGTAGTGAAGTGAAAGCACGTTATAAAAATAAAACTACTGAACAATAATAATAATAAAATGCCCTGATGCAGTACCAAGTGGTGGCTCTCATGGCTTCTGATCTTAACGGGTAGTCATGGTGGGTATACTGGGATCCGTATATTTGTACCCCAGTGTCACTTTGATGGCATGCACTGCTCTCTCACTCACTCAATAATAATAATAATAATAATAATAATAATAATAATAATAATAATAATAATAATAATAATAATAATAATAATAATAATAATAATAATAATAATAATAATGTATCTGTCAAGACTTACCAAACATCTGGACAAGTATAAAGATCTTGAAATAGAAATTGGCAAAATGTGGAATCTCAACCCTAAAACAATACCTGTTGTCATAGGTGCCCTAGGAATGATAGCAAAAGGGGCTGATTGCTACCTAGCTCAGATACCAAGAAACCTCAAAATGGCAGAAATTCAAAAGATAGTACTCATGGAAACTGCCCATATCCTACGTAAGATACTGTCTATGTAATCTCAAATTTTAAAAGGAACCAATTTTTAAACAAACTAATTTTCTTATGTTTTCTTAAACATTCTCTAGAATAATACTATGTATAAAACCAAATATATGACACCCTAGGCATAACACCAAGAGGAACCTGTTGTTTCTTGAGGTCTCTGGATGAGATCTGGTGCCAACTTGTACAAATACAAAGCAAAAGTCAAACATAATAATAAAGTAGTTATAGGAGCACTCGTCGCACTAACGACCAAGTTCGAGAAATGTATCAAAGAAATCGGAATTGATATGAGAGCAGAGCAAGCCCCCAAAACTGCTTTGCTGGGGACAGCTAAGATTTTGAGATTGGTTCTTGGATGTTGAATGTCAGCCAAGATAATTAGCAACAAAGAATACAATGTGCGTAAAGAGACCCTGTGAGACCTCTGGCTGCTGTCCGCTCTCAGAGAACCTACCAGAACAAAGAAGACCGAACGTTCTCAAAAGTTAAATGATAATAATAATAATAATAATAATAATAATAATGATGATGATAATGATGATGATGATGATAATGATGATGATAATGATGATGATGATGATGATGATGATGATGATGAGGATGATGATGAGGATGATGATGATGTTGATCCATTGGGTGCTCTGTAGAAACCACGGCCTACAGAGAGCAAAGGCGTGCTATGTGCAAACCCTAGAAGGGGTCACTGAGAATGAGAATTGCAAAATCCTGTGGGATACAATGATCCAGTGTGATCACCTGAGCAGACATCGGAAACCGGATACTGTCATGGTGAAAAAAACAGAAATAACATGCGTGGTAATCGACATAACATGCCTCGGTAACAGCAGGATCAAAGAGAAAGAAGAAGGAAAAATAAACAACTATGACGATTTGAAGTGGAAGATACAAAGGTTGTGATAAATGAAGAAAGTAGATGTGATAGCAATAGTAATTGGTGCAGTTGGAAGTATCAGCACTCAATCAACACTATAAGCAACAAGAAGAGAAGAAAATACAACGTAAATACAAAATTACAGAAGAAGGTATACCTGAGGTAAAAAAAAAAAAAGTTAAAGCATTAGATCCTCACTAAAACACAAAGAATCAGCCGATATGAGAAACGCCAACGCTTCTTTGAACAAAACAAACAGTTCATCTCCAACCCCAAAAGATTCTACCAGAACTTGGCAAAAAGAAAATAGATATCAATGCAGCACCACCAGCAGAATTTTGGAAAGTAATATGGTCGGCGAAAGAACAACCTCAGAAAAGATCTATCAAAATGACAAACACAGCACCTGAGCAAACCTGGACTCCTATAACAACTGAAGAGGAGGTCACCCAGGCACTGCAAAAACAAAGCAACTAGAAGGCACTCGGGCGCGAAAAGATTCCCAAATTCTGGTTAAAATATTTAAGAAGAATACATAAAATGCTGACTGAGAAATTTAATGAAATACAAGCCATAGACAATGCCTGAATGGTTCACGAAAGGGACTACTATCCTAGTTCTCAAATCCACGGAACCGGCAAACCCACAAAATTACAGACCGATAACTTCTCTCCCGACAATTTACCAAGTCTTTACTGCAATGATATCGCAGATAATGGGCAAATATCTGGAAGAAAACAACCTGTTTCCAGAAGAACAGAAAGGAAGCTGAAAGGGCTCATACAAATGTGAAGATCAGCTATTGATCAATAAAGCCATAACTGAAGACAGCCATAGGAAAAGAAAGTCTAAGTATAGCTTGGATCGATTGTCAAATGGCTTTTGATAATATTCCCCACACATGGATCCTAGAAATACTAGCCATGAACAAGGTAGCATCCATAATCATAGAATAAATAAAACATTCCATGAATAAGAGGCAAACAATGCTTCAGCGACAGACAACTGAGGGACTCTTAAAAACCAAAGCATTCCCTATTAGAAGAGGAATATTCCAGGGAGACACGCTCTCTCCAATCCCTTTTTGCTTGGCGCCGACACCCTTATCTCACTTGCTAAACAAAACTGGATGTGGACACAACTATAACGGCAAAATAATCGACCATCTCTTGTATATAGATAATCTAAAACTGTACGCTGCGAAAGATAAACAGCTGAAAACATTACAATAGGCAGTACATGGATTTACCAAAGAAATAAACATGAAATTTGGCGAAGAAAAATGTGCCGAAGCAACCTTGAAAAGAGGAAATTTAGTGAAGAAAAACATTACACTAGATAAAGCAAATGAAATAAGAGAATTACACAAAAGCCAGACATACAAATATTTAGGAATCAATGAACTAGATACAATACAACACACACAAATAAGAAATGAATAATACAGATGGGTTAGATTAATACGGAAAACAGAGGTCAATGCAAAAAACAAGATAATGGGTATTAACACTCTATCCGTTTCACTTATAAGTTACAGCTACAGTATTCTTAACTAGACTCTAAATGAACTAATCAAAATAGACGGGAAAACAAGAAAAATAAGGACAGGATTTAGGATGGACCATCCAAAATCTGACATACAAAGGTTATATCTACAACGTATCGGGGGTGATAGAGGTCTTATACAGCTAGAAAACTATTAGAAAATAACGACCATAGGATTACAGAAATACCTACTTAAGAAACAAAGAAAACTGATACAAATAGCCACAGAACACGAACAAAACAAAAAACTGCTTTCTGTCTTTAAGGAAGCTGACAAATTAAAAAAACAACTATGAAGAAAAAGAAGAAACGACAAAAGCTGTAAAACAACTGAAATCCAAACTAAAACTGGAATAGCAACGGGTCATGATAAAACGATAGCAAGAAAAGCCTCTTCATGGCAAATAATGAGTTAAATTAAACAGAAAAGAAATAGACAAAGCAAAATCCCAACAATGGCTGAGAAGCTCAGAACTCAAAGCAGAGACTGAAGAATTTTTAATTGTAGTACAAAACCAAAGCCTCCCCACCAGAAATTACCAAAAAACACATAATGAAAAGAAATACAATAGCTGCAGAATGTGGTGATGGAGAAGAAACAATAAATAATATTGTCTTTGGATGCCCAGAAGAAAGAAATATTTATAAGTGATTGCTAAATGGTGCAACTTATTTTTTCAAGTTCCTACATTGTTTTTGGCAGATGTTACAAACTTGAAATGATTGTTATTTGCGCTAAAGTTGTGCTTCCAATGATCCTAGTCCAGAGAAATTTTCGATGTTCATTCAAATCTTTTCTTTTATCTTTTACTTGTTTTAGTCTTGGGCTGCGGTCATATTGGGGCACTGCTTTGAAGAGTTTAGTCGAACAAATTGACCCAAGTTCTTATTTTAAAACCTGATACTTTTTCTATTGGACTCTTGTGCTGAGTCGCTAAGTTACGAGAAATAAGCAAATCAACAACTGTTGTCAAGTGGTAGTGGGGTACATACACAGACAAACATACATATATATATATATATATATATATATATATATATATATATATACACACACACACACTCCCTCTCATACATACATATATATATGTATATATATGTATATATATATATATATATATATATATATATATATATATATATATATATATATATATATATATATATATATTTATCTTGCTAAATAGCTTGAAACCATGGTACAGAGTATAGACTGGTAAAAATGTTTTTATTTTTCATTCTCTTTCGAAATTATCCCTATTTTTGTGGTATAGAGTTTTTTGCTGCTCTTTCTAGCGGGTTAGATGTCCTATTATAGGCATCTCTATATTTTAAATGAATAATATATATATAGTCTATTGACTAATTTTTTATTCTCGCTGGACCACTGGTGGTAAATTAAATTTCTAAAATTTCTTTTGCTGCCCTATGATTAATAATGATATTATATTTTTTGGCTAATTTCTGAAAGAAAATCGGCATTTGTCTTACATTTACTGCTGATTAGTTAATGCGCACATGCGTGGTTAATTTTTGAGAAATTAAGCTTGTAAACTCGAGTCAGTTTCTTTCCTTGGCTCATGTTTACACGCTAATCCGGAACTCTGCTGACGAAAGCTCCCGAGTTAGATATATTTTTATCTTGCTAAATAGCTTGAAACCATGGTACAGAGTATAGACTGGTAAAAATGTTTTTATTTTTCATTCTCTTTCGAAATTATCCCTATTTTTGTGGTATAGAGTGTTTTGCTGCTCTTTCTAGCGGGTTAGATGTCCTATTATAGGCATCTCTATATTTTAAATGAATAATATATATATATATATATATATGTATATATATTCATACGACGAGCTTCTTTCAGTTCCAGTCTATCAAATTCTCAAGGTTTCAGCCTACCCAGTGCTCTAGTAAAAGATACTTGCGCAAGGTGCCGTATAGTGGGACTGAACCCGAAACCGTGTGCTTGGGAAGAGAACTTCGTACCACACAAACATGCCTCCGTCTAAAGTGAAGTGTTTCCCGTAATCTTGAGAGGAACCTGAATATCTCATAATCTCAAACGTTCGTCATTAAATCTGAGGTGTTTTGGATAAGCGAGAATCATGCGTTTGATAAAAAAAAAAATAACCCACAAAATTGACTATTTATTGTTTGTAATTTCAGAGAAGATAAACATAATTTCTACCATTTAAACGCTTCTTTAAACATTTGAAATTAGGTTTATATTTTCTAGCTTTCCTGTATTAAGCTTACAAGTATTTACGTCACATGAATTAAAGAAAACATGAAATAATAAATATCTTTTGAAGTACAAACATAAGCTGCGATAACACATTATATTGTAAGATTTTATCATCATTCAGAATATGCCCGCTGGCGATGACTCTACATGAAAAAATTGCCTTATTTTGAATTTTTATCATGCTAAAATATATTTTTATTTACATACCTAACGGCAAAATATCAGCTGCAAAATTTAAGTAAATTACAGTTCTTTACTTATCCATTATGTGAATTCTATGCTTATTTTAATTAATATTTAATATTAAGCTTAAGCTGATATAAATCAAAATCGATTCGATGGAACCCTATAACATTGTCATTCATATTAACTGTCAATACTAGCAATTATAATCTCATTTCGATGAATTTATTGATGTATTAATAATTGATCTTTGTCTGCGTAGATATCCGAGTTAATTGAGGTATACAACTGAGAGTTTAGCGATTTCTGCCCAATCGTTGCCATCACACTGAGTCTATGCTTAAAACACTTATCCATCAAAACATAGTCTCTTTCATATACATCTTCAAATATATTAAGAGTATCAGTTTTTAGACATGCTTTACCTTGGTGAATATTTCAGTATGAATTTGCTGTTTTAAAGGTATTGTTATTAGTTAAGAAATATAAAGACAAATTATGGAAGGAAATACTCTATTTTTTGAATAAATCAAAAGATCTGTAAGGAATTGGTTCAAATATGTAAATTCTGAAAAGAAGTTTTCAACAAAATGTTTCATTGTTTGCGTTATATAATGTTCCAAAATATATGAATATATTTTTATTAAACAAAACTACATCTGTATGCAAAATAATTTAAAAAAACTTTTGGAAAAAAATTGACCTTAAAATTCTCTTTATTTGATATTCGGAAACCATCTTAATTTTACGCAAAGAAGGATTCCATCGAAAATAGCCGTAGAGTTTAATGAATTACTCTTTCTTCAAGGATACTGTGTGAATATTATAAATCATGCAGGTGTCTTGAGGTCAGGCATACGTAAGTTAAAATTATGGACTGTCGTATCGAAGAGAAAATTTACATGGAAATCGTTATGAATGGACAAAAGCATTGTTTGAATGTATAAAGGAAGCAATCAGTATGAAAAATATTCATTTAGTGAAGCATTTCAGTCTCAGATTGGAAGTAATTCACCTTATAAGAAAGTAAATTATTTTTATTCACGTGCTTCCTTGAAGTGGATATTACAGAGTTGGACCGTTCTGCTTCCCAAATAATGAAACTTGAATGAGAGAACTACAGAGTGATTATTTGTTGGAATACTTTGCAATTTTTTTACATGAATTTTGGCGAAGTACGCAAGACACGAATCTGATTGGAATAACGTAAGAGATTGGAGTTAGTGAGATAAGAGCTCGTGAGATAGGATCTATCAAGGGATACCAGTGTAAATTAGAGTAATGGCAAAATTCACAAAAAAACCTGGTTGTAGTTTTCTATGTTTACCATGAAGTTAATTTTGAACCTTGCTTATCATAATTGTATGACTGTAGTCACAAGATTATGAGCTTGGGCTTAGAAGACAATGTTTAAACGCTGGTCAACACTGAGAATATTTTTACGTAGACAGAAACAAAAACAGGCCACAAAAACAAAAAAATTCCTGAAGGAGATAATTTCCAGTCAGAATTTGGTTTGGAAAGGATTTTAAAGTAACAGATAGTAAGAAAATTTGACGTTTCGACGACACAAATATTAAAATACTGCACGTTCCTTTAGGATCTGCATTTGTAACAACAAATTCGAAAAATAGATATGATATCTCCCCTATGTCAATATGTAGCAGTCAAATACTAATGTCGTTATAATCAAGTATATCCCTCCTATAAAATTTGTGTATTTGTACTTATATTAGAATAGATATCATAATGAAAACTATTTATGATACTATATTGTGTTATAGTGTTTGTAAATTATGTATGAAACAGAAAAGGTGGTGAAAATGGATCGGTTAGGTAAATGGAAGCACATGAACCTTACTGAAAGGTTTCAGGTAGAACAATGTAATTCCTAGGTGCGAAAACTATATAACATGGATTTCAGTTGAAATCAATATCTGAATGGATAATGTGTTCAGGCTAGAATTATTAGATAAAAATCTAGCGATAATCTGTATAGTTGTTTATGTGGAAGACTGTGATAAATGTGGTTCAATTTAGAGTAGCTGGATTTGAAGTGATGGGATTATCAAGGGAATACCCAAGAATATATATTATTTGGTAGACAATTAAGTGATAAAAGATTGTTTATGTATGACTTGAAAATTGAGATAAATGTGTCAGGAGAATTCAATATTTATTCAGTAGAACAAAAGAAAGCGTAAGCGACATGTTATACGGCAACTAACGACTACGTGTAAATCTATTTAAGCCGCTGGAGTGAGTGAGCGAGTATGTATCTGTGCGTGTGTTGTGAGTGTGTGTGTGTGAGAGAGAGAGAGAGAGAGAGAGAGAGAGAGAGAGAGAGAGAGAGAGAGAGAGAAATAGAGAGGAGGAGAGGAGAAAAAGAAAGTGAGAGAAAACGTGCCGTGCTCAGAGATGTGACGTGGAGTTTAGTAATGGCGAAGTAATGAATAATGAAGGGAATGGAACCAAGTGGACACTGAAAATAATATCACTAAAGTACAGAAGTAAAGTTTTGGATGTGGATCGTATTAACATTTTTAGAGTGACGTTATACATCGAAATTTAAGCAGTAAAATAGATCCAAAGAAACTAATTAGAATTGAAAGTCTCCGTCAGATATGTGTTGTAATACAAAGAAACAAGAAAAGCGTTCACTTGCCATAAAGTCTGAAAGAATTATTTATAATAATTATTACCAAAAGACGAAAATACGTTAATGGATTTTGCAGTACCTTATTAATCACAAAACAGTTGTAAAATAAAATAATAGAGTCAAGTAAAATGTGCTCTTCAGAAGACTGCTTGAATTACAAATGTCACGTGAAAAAAGATAAACATGTTTACTTTGAAAGGTAATTTTTTTGAAATGCTAAAAAATTTATGCAACCTGTCACAGCAAGCCAGGAGATTCCTAAAAAGTGTCAAGACAAACCAGAAACAGCGAATATAACTCTAATGACCATTTCTCGGTATCGAACACCATACAAATGCATAGGAACGGCAAAAGGCATAATCAGTGTCTTCTAATGAACATTGAAGAAATGTGTCTGGTACCAAATTCTGATAAGAATGTTACCTTCCGCACAAAATATATGTTTAAGTCTGCATTATCAGAGATTTCAATTCACCAGCAACATTGGTCCTGATCAAATTCTAGCCATGGGTCTAAATCTCAGATGCGATTCATGAAATTACAGACCAATATCTACTCAGAACCACCAGAAAAATAAGGAATTCAAGATTCTATAAATGACACATAGAAAAATCTATTAAAAAGACAATTTAGCTTTTGTCCAAACTCTATCCTTTTATTTTTAGTGAAAAATCACCCGGACATACATACATACATATATACATACGCTCGTACGTACATACATGCTTTATCATATATGTATATATGCATGTGTTTATGTATATATGTATATAATTTACACATACACATATTTTTATAAGAGAACTGAAGAAGACTCGTGGTAGTCTGCGTTGGCAAGGCTTATATTATTTAGCAAAAATGACAAGGAGTTTGAAGTAATATTGCCATGTGAAAGCGAAGTTTATGACCTTACGGGCAGTGCCTTTCTTCAGAGCTAAGAATACAGAGAGAACAAAGAAATACAGAAGTAATTTGCATCTACGTTTTAGTGGCTGGGAGCAACTGATAGGGAACGCAAATCAATGCGAGAATGGATACATGAAGTGGAAATATTAGGAGAACGAAACTATGTGAAAGAGATAGAAGGAAAGATAAATAAAAAGCGGGAGAGAAGCTTGTGGGGGTACCTTAAGAGAAAAATTAAAATGAGAGGAAGTCTAAAAATAAAACCTTATCACAGTATACGGAGGGACGAAGGAGCGAGAGAGAAATATCGGTACCATGGTTCCAGTTCTGAATATAAAATGTTGCTCCAGTTTTTTCAATTGCATCCGGTTGTGGGTCCTGGTTCAGAAATGCAAAGGTTTTCAGGAGCGTGGAACCACCTCTTAGTCACTATTGTTTTCAGGTCTGCAACTGACCCAGAATAGAAACACTTGTCAGGATCACAGCTGTAGTTTAACTAACATATGTGATGGCGATCCATCTCAGCACAGGGACACAGAAATGGTGGGTGTCAGGGCGTACAGAAAAACAACAAGGAGTGAGGGAACCCTAGCAACTGTCGCAACATCCTTCTAGGAGAGGGACGTTCATGTAAAACCAGCAGTTTCACGTAGTTGCTGGCGATTTTGCTTAGGACTGTCACGAGGCGCTAATCACAGAGATCCAGAGAGTGATATACGCGTTGTACAAACGTTTGTCACTATATTGCAATGATGTACAGATGTCTCTTTATGGCGACCTCATTTGTCATCCCAACTACTGAAAGTCCTTTCTCAATAGAAGAGTGGTGACGAGTGCAGACCTAACCAGTTGGAAGCGCGCAGTAAGTTACAACTTTCGCCTATCATTTTTGCTTCAAACCAAGCAAATCTACAACGAGACTGAACAGTCATCTGATAGTTCATGGACGGAAAGTTAGATATGCAGTTGACAGTGAAGATGGAACAATTACTGTTCATGTATATATGCATGTATGACGTATGTATGTATGTATGTATGTATGTATGTATGTATGTATGTATGTATGTATGTATGTATGTATGTGTATGTATGTATGTATGTATGTATCTATGTATGTATGTATGCTTGTATGTATGTATGCGTGAATGTATGTATGTTTGCATGTTTGTGTATGTATGTTATAAGCTGTCCCGTCGTTAAACAACGGATGAGGGTTCCACAATTTCATGTTGATCAACAACATCAAATGATTTGTCTATAATGATCAAATGTGTTTTGTTGCACGTTAGCTCAGTCCCTCCATCAAATTGACATTGTCTGTGTGTCATGCAGGGCAACGCAAAATTAAGCATTTTGCTGATGAATACAACACACTGCCCGAACTGTGAATCGAATCCACGATTTCTCGATCGTGAATGCAACACCCTAATCACTGGGCCATACGCCTTCTCTCTCTCCCCCTCTCTCCACACACACACACACACACACACACACACACACACACACACACACACACACACACACACACACACACACACACACACACATGTATATACATTGTATGGACATGCTGATCGTGTCCTACTGTTGGCTAGCAGTAATACTCCTGCCTGATTCACTGATTCCATTCTCTGCTTGGCATGTTCCGTCTCTAGAACCAATTTTGGGTCGATATATTGCTATTAAAGTTTCCAGGGTCATTCTCTTCTTGTGGAGTTCTGTATAAGACGTGAAACTGTAAAATAGCGTTTTTTATATTTTGATTTTCTTTCATAATCCGTGTTATTCTCGTATAACGCGTTGCCATTCGCGTTGTTGAAAATATTTGGCAAAACCAACGTGAAAGTATTGCACTTATCTGCTGATGTTACAGTTTGAATCGTGAAGTATACAATTTTCACGTTTGCATTGAAATTTGCATATTACATTGTTTGTCAGACTAACGTTTGATTGCTTGTAAGATCGTGGTGTCATGCTGAGAAGATTTTTTTTCTCCGTCATTGAGTTTTTGTAATTTATTCTGAATTTGTGCTTAGATATGATACATGTATAGTGGTTTATGAGTTTTATAATGAAATGTTCATTCATTTTGTAACCAGGGTATGTTTGATTTATGTAGTATAATATGTGTTTGTTTTTGTGTGTATGTGTGTTTTTGTTACTGGATATTGCATCTGTTGCATCATGTTTGGGAGAATTTGTTTTTGTATTGTTCTGCAGCTTTGTCTTCTAATCTATTCAGGTACCCATTACTAACTAATGTTTGTTTTACTTTTAAGATTTCCTCATTTAAAACCTCTTTAGTAGACGAGAATAAAAAAAAGATCGTCTAAGAAGGAATGTGATTATAGATAATTCGTATCTATGGGAACACTCATTAACCTCGTGCATGTATATGCAACTGGTATTATGTGTGTGTGCTTGTGTGTATTTGTGTGTGTGTGTGCGCGCATGTGTGTGTGTGTGTGTGTGATGACGTACTATGTTTATTGTCTGTTTTTCCAATGTTTATATATAAGGACGAGATGGTATTGCGGCTAAATTTATACTAGAGTTCTTTTGGAAGATAAATTTTAAAATGGAATTATTTTCGTGATTTTTGTATCTGTCACATTGAGTACGTTATCGACGTAATTGTTATAGACAATGTGATTGTGTTTAGCAATAATTTTAGTCTTCCATTTTAACCATATGAAGTATCGCAAATGTGGGCCACAAATGAGCGTAGGGTACTTAACCTCCTAGCCCTTCAAGATGGATAAGTTGTTGACAGGGGAAAGGAAGTTCGGTTGAGCAAGCCAACAGAAACACACATCATTGTATCACATACACGCATACACACATGCATATATATATATATATACATATGTATCGTTGTATCATTGTATACAACACATTATCGAACGTTCTTATACACAGCTGGTCGCACGATGCGCTCCATACTTTAACTTTCGAATGATGCCACGCAGCTGTCAAGGTGAAAATAATGGGAAGTCAGTCTGTTGCAGGGTCACTCATTCGCAGCTGAGTAGACCGGAGCAATGTGAAGTGAAGCGTCTTGCTCAAGAACATAATGAACAATCTGTCCGGGAATCTAAACCTTGAGTTGAACACGCTTACCACTTGGCCATGCACCTTAACACACACACACACACACACACACACATACACACAGACATACACACACACATGCGCGCACACACACACATACACACACACAAACACACATGCACACACGCATACACACACATGCGCACATACATATACACACACACATACACACACGGGTACACACACGGGTACACGCACACATACACACGGGTACACACACACTTACATACATGCACACATACACATGCGCACATAACTTATCGAGAGTTAGCAATAGTTTTCATTATTAGCATATCGATAAAAAGGATATCGATATATTACCAACCTTTTTGGCATCATATAAAGTTCCGATGATTGTATGAAATATATATCCCTGAACATGTTTCGTTATTGTGTAATGGTTTGGTGATTCCATTTGTGGATATATTGAAATCTTTAAGAAAAGAGGTTAGCTTCCCAACCACGTGGTACCGGGTTCAGTCTCACTGAGTGGCTCCTTGAGCAAGTGTCTTTTACTATAGCCACAGGCCGACCAACGACTGCTGGGGATATCATCACTTTTGAACTTTACCCACAGATGATATTAACAGTAGAGACATCTTATTTCAAATCTTGGTGTTTGAATCTTTTGCTTATGATTTTTCTACACAGTGTGCTCTGTTTTTGGTGCAAAACAAAACCAGTTGCCCGTCAGAGTTTAACGTGATGTTCGTGAATTCTTACCGGGTAGTTCATACTGAAGAGGCTCAAGGATTAAATATCCAAAAGCTGAAACCTGGGTATGTGGATGTCCTAAGCTGCATAATATTTTATTTTGTGCTGTTAAATGTATCAATTCTTTCCGTTTTCCTCGCATACTGTTTTTCTCTGTTATCATTGGTGCGATACGGTGGATTAATTTAAGACTTTAGCTCTAATATATATATATATATATATATATATATGTGTGTGTGTGTGTGTGTGTGTGTGTGTGTGTGTGTGTGTGTGTGTCTGTGTCTGTGTGTGTATGTATGTATGCATGTGTGTGTGTGCGTGTCTGTGCATGCGCGCGCATGTATGTATGTATGTATGTATGTGTGTGTGCGTGTCTGTGCATGCGTGCGTGTGTGTGTGTTAGGACAGATTTTTTTTGTTTATACGAGTTGTTTAAGGAAGTGTTTTTAAATTGCCAACGTGTCTCTTCCACAATATAATTGCTTCTGATTCAGTACACAACCTGAGATGAAGTCATTTGTTTGCAAGTTTCCAATAAAAGAAACGATGTTCTGTATATATCCATATCTAAGAGAGTTAAAATAGAGGCTAACAACGCTGTGCTGAAACGCGAATCACAAAATACGGAAGTAAGAACATCCGTTTAGAGCACATGGGGTACATCTATCGATTCTGAACGAATGGCTATCTAAGCATACTCAGTATACTTATAAGTTCAATTAAAATATAGTTTCATATTGTGAAGACATAAGAAGCGACAGATTGCTGCAACGATGCTCTATGAAATGCAGAATACTCTAGAAAAATTTCAGACAAGCAACAATTCATTAGAGCCAAAGTTGTAAAGGTGTATGAAAAAGTTGTTTTACAAGAATTAGTACTTTTATGCCTGCACATACGCATCTCTTCGAATCCTGGTGTTAATATTAGAAAATTTCTCTTGTTGGAATAGTGACAGATGAGTAATACCCAATGGTACAAATATCTCTTGTAATTTTTCTTTCCGTTAACACAGTGAATTGTGATTGGCTCTTGGGGTCCATCCTCGTTCTCATACGACTAACAAGGTTTTTTCTAAAAGAATGTCGAGTGTATCGATTCTATTGATTGCAGGTGAAGAAATATTTGACTCGGAGAGACAAGCGGGTGATATAATTAAAGGAAACAGAATAGACAAAAAAAAAAGAAAAGAAAAGAAATAGAAAAAATACAAAAGATGGTGCAATGGAGCCATTTTTATAAAAGTGTTTCGAACGGTTTAGAGAGATCAAATCGTGTCAACAGTCTAACAAACTCGTAGTAGCATTATATCGTCTTGCATATTGTAGAGTATTAATATATCCTTAATATAGACTCAATCAAAGTAACAAACAAAAGAATAAGTGTTGTCAAGCCAGTAAGAAAAGACGATTTGGAATTGAATGTAAAGCGATGTGAAGCATGACAGTGAAGAACCCTAAAAAAGATTGTCGAAGAGAATCGCTGAGTTTTAAGGGAAACCCAACAGTCGACCTTACTAGGTACGAAACATGTAAGTTTTATATATTTGTTCATAATAAATATTTACGTAGGGAAGCGCATAATGTAAGAGAAACTAGATACACACAGACAAATTCGTCTTCCAGCAAGAGCCCTGTTCTGCCTTTTATAATGTTTTCTTTATACGGATATTAAAAATTGGTAATTATAGTGTACTTAATCATTTGAAAATGTCGGTATTTATGCAAAATAACGTACGCACAAACATTCACACTTATACGCAACCTTGGAAGTAGCAATATTACAATATAATCACATACAAATTTAACAAAATCACACCTGTAACCTGTTTAATAAGCAGGTAATATAGATTCTTATATTTTTCCACGAATTGCTAATTGATATTTTCATATATAATATATAAAGCAAGACATCAGAAGTGTTAAGGACTAAAATTCTTCGCAAAGACCTTTTATTTAGAAAACATATAAACTGTGAGTTAACTCTGGATTTTTCCATTGCTAAATAGAAAAAAATTGATTATGACTAAAGTACATAAAAAAACTTATTCGTGCAGTGAAACTCGATTGAATCACTATCGTCACTTGGCGTGGTTAAAGCGATATAATTATTTATTTAACACATACACACGAGATGAAATTATAATTATAGCGTTGGAAATCTTTCTATTTGGCGAACAGTTTTAATGAAAGACTGCGATATATACGAATCACTTTAGGAGCAAATTCTGAACGCAGCTTAAAGAAGTGTAAATCTACATTAAAACAAATGAGAATCACCGAAATTTCTTTCTATCTTAATTGCTGTTTAAATATGTGACACGAATAACTAAATTATAAAAACATTGAATATATATGCATAAAATGTTTATAGGGTATATTAAATGAATATATTTAAAACCGCGAATTAAAATTGTGGGAATACATTCTATACCACAATACAGGTATCAAAATTATTGCCAAGTTTCGAAAATTTTGAAGTTCAACCAAAGTTTCTTCTAGCTCGCCATTATGATACCAATAAGTATTGACGAACAGACATAGAAAACGCGCTTTAATGGAACCAGTGTTAGATAAATGTTCACATTGGTGTAAATTTGACAAAAGGAAAACTCTAATAAACCGAAAGAGTATTATTTTGAGTTGGTTAAAACTTTTACTCAACCGAAATATTCATATTTTCCAAAAGGAATAGAAAGAACATACCCCGATTTCTTATACTACTGTCAACATCAAAAGTGCAGTTTTAGTTAACGCTATGCGAATAATGAAGCATTTTCAATTCGGTTGTTAGTTGATCAGTCTCTGTACAACGGTTAAACGAACATTGGTGAGTAATTAAATTGTTTATGTAGAATAAATTACATGATCATGCTGAAAACTAGGATGTTTTCTGCGTTTCATTGTAAAGAAAGATTAAAAGCAGTTTAGTAGTATTTGTAATATTAGTACTAGTAACATCATTATTATTAGTAGTAATAGTAATAATAGTACTGCAGTCCGGGGGCAGCCTTGATTCTGTATTCTCTTATATCTGAATATTAAACAACTTCTTTATAGAACATTATTTTCGCTACTATTTAGAATATTCTTGTAATCCATGTTTATGATCTACCTGTAATAGATACTTGAACTTCATTGAAACTGCAGTAGTTTTCAAACATAACCGAATTGGACATTGCACACAATGTACGTTACGACTTGTTACCGATTGCAAATGGGTATATTAATTGTTTTAAATTGAATCGATGTTTTAAAAACATAGGAACCAATATGAAATGTTACAACATTATTACACTGAATCAAGTGTGAGCATTAAAATCGATACGACAATCATAGAATACATTTAATAAATCTATATTTTATAGACATGAAACTGTTAAAATAATTACCTTCTCTACGTCCTGAAATGCATTGAAGACATCGTAAGGTAAACAAGATAATAAATCAATTATGAACCAACTCTTCAAGTAGTTCATCCGTATAGTTTTAGGGTCAGATATAATTTCACCTGTCGGTCCCACAAATGTTGTATGGAAGTTTAAAATGATATCAAGAAAGAAGACAACATCGACAATGCTATCAACCACCAAAAGAGGAACTTGATCCATGGTTTTGTTCTTGAAGGCAGCGTTATAAGGTACCATGACAGCTGTATAAAATGTAAGAATGAGAATCATCCAATCCCAGATAGCTTTGAATAGACAATAATGTAGAATAATATGCGGTGGTGTTTTGGGTGCTTCTTGTCTGTACTGAGGCAGAACATCGGCGTAAAGGTTAACCATCTGTAAATAGGAAAAAGGAGAAGAAAATATTATTAATCAATAAGATAATAAAATCTTAAACTCTAAATTATGCAAACTTGAAACAATAGTTAGGTGATACACTATTTACCTCATTACGTGCAACATATGCTTTTAATATTTTGGAAAAAAAAGAAACAAAAAGCTTATTTTTATCTTTTGTATCAAATAAAGTAAACTCTTATTAACGCATTATCTTGTGAATCAACGAGATTTACAAAAATTTAATTTAATTTAATGTTGAAATTAAATAAAGAAAATAATAAAAAAAGCGCAAGCTAAGAATCTCTGAAACATGATTCATCAGGCAAGCGTTAGGCACCAATATTAAAAGAATATTTTCCTAGCAATATATAAAGCGCCGTTTTATTATTCATTTGCACTCTATATTCAACATAATTACATCAACTTTGATTTATTTTTAAACATGATATATCAATTTTATTCATCATATTATAGAGACGAATTTATATCTATTTAAACTCTTCTTTCTTACTGTTATCTACAAGCATAAACTAAAAAAAAAAAAAATGCAATTATACCATGAACACTGCTTCGTCTTTTGAATAATGAGGAGAATTTCTACTCTTCAAGGTGTTCAATAGTTAGAAATTATTTTCAGATTGCTTTTATGACCTCTTTAATTTTACCATTGAAATTATAGGAGGTATGTTTTCATTATTAACGCATATTTTATAAATAATAATAATGATGGAGTACTGGAAAATGAACAATATAAAATCCTCTTGGATGTTAATATACAATGTGACCAGGTCATAGAGACAAGATATTGTGCTCATTGATAAAGATGAAAAAAATGGTTTAGACCATAGCTGTTGCGATGCCAGATGATTCGAAGGTGAGATCACTAGTAAAGATAGAGAAATACCAAAGATAGAGAAATACCAAAGACAGAGCCTTACTTTAATTTTTTAATTTGTCATTATCTGATGTCAAGTAAAGAAAAATCAGTAATTAGGATTTACTTGAGTATCATAATAATAATAATACACAGGTTTGCTTGTCAGTTGTTTGACCTTAACCATTTGAGCATGTTCCTTGGTGGCTGACAATATGTGCATCTCTGATCATGAGCAGAAGTAGTGGGGGAGCATCATAGCCATGTGCTGAGAAGAATTCTTTCGAGTTTGAATAATTCACCTTTGGAAATATGGGTGTTTCGTTCAACATCCTTAAACAAACCTTATTCAGGGACCTTTTCAGCAGGATAGGCTACTCGACCTGAAGAAAATTCTAACTGGGCCCCACCTGCGAGGTCATGCGCTGTTTATCTTGATATGAGACCACTATGTCGCGTACATATGGTTGTGATGCGTGTGCCTGGTGTACCCTTATCAGACGGGTAGTCATGATGGGTATAATGGGTTTCGTATATTGTACCCTAGTGTCACTTTGATGGCATGTTCTCTCATTCAATAATAATTATGCCCAGATGCAGTACCAGGCAGTGGCTCTCATGGCTTCTGATCTTAACTGATTGGAAGTGTTATCATGTACATTGTTTTACTTGGTATAAAAGATGGGCTACAGCAAATGTTCTGCTCAATAACACAGATTTACTTGTCAGTTGTTTGACCTTAACCAGTTGCGCATGTCCCTTGGTGGCTGACGATATGTGTATCTCTGATCATGAGCAGAAGTAGTGGGGGAGCATCATAGCCATGTGTTCAGAAGAATTAGTTAGTGTTTGAATAATTCACCTTTGGAAACATGGGTGTTTCGTTCAACATCCTTAAACAAACCTTATTCAGGAACCTTTTCAGCAGGATGGGCTACTCGACCTGAAGAAAATTCTAACTGGGCCCCCACCTGTGAGGTCATGCGCTGTTTATCTTGATATGAGACCACTATGTCGCGCACATATGGTTGTGATGCATGTGCTTGGTGTACCCTTATCAGATGGGTAGTCATGATGGGTATAATGGGCTTCGTACATTTTACCCCAGTGTCACTTTGATGGCATGCACTGCTCTCCCATTATTATTATTACTATTGAGTGAGAGAGCAATGAATGCCATCAAAGTGACACTGGGGTAAAGTGTACGAAGCCCATTATACCCATCATGACTACCCGTCTGATAAGGGTACACCAGGCACATGCATAACAACCATATGTGCGCGACATAGTGGTCTCATATCAAGATAAACAGCGCATGACCTCGCAGGCGGGGCCCAGTTAGAATTTTCATCAAGTTGAGTAACCCATCCCGCTTAAAAGGTCCCTGAATAAGGGTTGCTTAAGAATGTTGCATGAAACACCCATGTTTCCAAGGGTTAATTCTTCTCAACACATGGCTATGATGCTCCCCCACTACTTCTGCTCATGATCAGAGATGCACATTTCGTCAGCCATTAAGAGACATGCTCAACTGGTTAAGGTCAAGCAACTGACAAGTAAATCTGTGATATTGAGCAGAATATTTACTGTAGCCCATCTTTTATACCTAGACAAAACACTGTACATGGTAACACTTCCAATCAATTAAGATCAAAAGCCATGAGAGCCACTGCTCTCTTTTACATAGATGATTTAAAGCTCTTTGGAAATAATGGCCAACAACTACAGGGCTTACTAGCAACTGTTGAACAATTCAATAATGACATCAGGATGGAATTTGGCCTACTCAGATGTATAAAAGTGTTATATTTATCAGAGGGAAACTGATAGAAACATCCAAATGTTAATCTTGACGGAGAAAATGTTATAAAGGAGTTCGAACCAATGGAGAGCTACAACTACCTTCGGGTATTTGAAAGTGATGGAATCAAATATTCAATGATGGGGGAAAAGATCGGAAAAGAATGTTATCGCAGGGTAAGGGCAATACTCAAGACAAAGCTGAATGCAAGAAACAGAATCGAAGCGATCAATGCTTTAGCCATACCGGGCGTGACTCACAGTTTCAATATTATTATCTGGTTAATTATTGAAATATGTGATCTTGACAGAAAAATACGAAAATTGTTGAAAAGAAATAGAATGCACCACCTTAAGGCAGGTATAGAACAACTTTATCTGCCAAGAATGGAGGGTGGCCGTGGACTTTTACAAATGGAATTAACAATGAAGATTGCCACAATTGGCCAAAATACTTATCTGCAAAACTCTGATGACTGGATGCTAAAAAATATCTTGAAGCATGAAAACAAGACAACCTCATACTCGGTAACAAAACAGGCAAAGAAATATCTAAGTGAATTCCAAATACAACAAATCCCAGAATTAGACGTACTAGAAACAAGCACAGAAAAATCTAAGCATATGAAAACCATTGCTAAAACTGCTACTTTAAATATTCTTACTGATAAATGGCAAGAAAAACCTCTCAATGGCAAATACCTAAAGAGAGCTAATAATGCCGATGTTGACAAAGCCCTTACCCATCAATGGTTAGTGTCTTCTGGTTTGAAATCAGAAACAGAAGGGTTTATCATAGCAGCCCAAGACTAATGCCTACAAGAAGCTACCAGGTCAACATCTTAAAGAACGGCAGAAGCCCAACATGTCGTGTATGCAAACAACAAAATGAGACCATTGATCATGTTGTCTCCATGTGCAGTCTGCTTGCGCCTACAGAGTATCTCAACAGGCACAATAGAGCAGCACAATATATTTACTGGGTAATTTGCAAAGAAGCTGTTCATATTCTACGTAAAATACTGTCTATGTAATCCCAAAACATTTCAATCAGTAGGCAGTGTGAAAATCCTTTTAAACAACAAACACCTTTTACTGTCATCTTAACATCAGACTAACATCTGATGAAATTACTTTTAAAACAAACTTCTAATTTACTTGTTTTGACTGACATTCTCTAGAACAATACTCTGTGCAAAACCAAAAATACGGCACCCTAGTCATAACACCAACTTAAATTCTAACTTGTTGTCTTAGCAAAAGCCAAACATATAATAATAATAATAATAATAATAATAATAATAATAATAATAATAATAATAATAATAATAATAATAATAATAATAATAATATAAACACACGCCAGAAAAGGTCACAGAAAACGAGAAAGCAACCATACTCTGGGATATGCCAATACACACAGATAGAGAAATTAAGGCAAATAGACCAGATATAGTTGTCAAAGATCATGAAGAAAAAAAATGCTTTCTAATTGATGTATCAATACCAGCAGATGACAACGTTTCCCTAAAAGAAATGGGAAAACTTTCAAACTACAAAGACCTGGAAATAGAGATAGCTCGAATGTGGAATCTAAAAACAGAAACAATTCCTATCATAGTATGTGCCTTAGGTATAATAAAAAAATATGCACACAAATACATAACAAAAACACCAGGACTTACAAATATATATAACATACAGAAAATTGCACTACTGGGCACTGCACACATCCTACGCAAAACACTTTCAATACAGTAAACCACAGCACATATCCAAGGCACACAGAGCTGCGCTCGGTAGTGAAGTGAAAGCACGTTATAAAAATAAAACTACTGAATAATAATAATAATAATAATGTCATAGGTGCCCTGGGAATGACAGCGAAACGGGCTGATTACTACGTAGCTCAGATACCAGGAAACCCCAAAATAGCTGAAGTTCAAAAGATAGTGCTCATGGGAACTGCCCATATCCTACGTAAAATACTGTCTATGTGATCTCAAATTTTAAAACAAACACATAATTTTCTCATGGTCTCTAGAACAACACTATGTACAAATCCAAATATATGGTACCCTAGGCATAACACCTACATGAACTTCTAACTTGTCTCTTGAGGTCTCTGGGTGAGACTTGGATCCACTTTGTACAAATGCAAAGCAAAAGTCAAACATAAAATAATAATAATAATGAAGATGATGATGATGATGATGATGATGATGATAATAATAATAATAATAATAATAATAATAATAATAATAATAATAATAATGATCATCTACAGATTCTTTTGTTATATACTCCTGTATTATACTTTATGACTATTATTCCCGAGCAGCCTTCTGTGTGTCATTTTTTAAATAATTGAAAGCAGGCGCACATAATACATATATAACACACATAATATTTAGTTAATTACTGTTAATTGCTTTCAAATGATGCGGCGATGCTAATAATGATAATTTAAAAATCAACAAAAAGTGTGACTGTAAATTTGGCGTGCAAAAGGTCGATTCATCAAATCATAAGTTTACGCGCATAATATTGCTATAAAATATTTTGTACACTGAGATTCTGAGATTTCTCTCAGTAACTTTTGGTCGTGTTTCACAGGAATAAAATGAAGAAAATGTAGGCTTACATTAGCCAAATGTGATGTTCGATTTCCATCTTCGAATTTGGTGTTTGGCAGGTTTGAAGAAAACTGCAGAAGTGTTGAACGATTCCTTGTCACTGATCGGGCGAGACGGGCAAATTTGCTCAAACCTGATTGACAAAACAAGAGAAACAAATAAAAATATAGTGTTATTCTAAAAATATGCATTTATACGGTATAGATTATTTAATGAAAGGCTGATACCATTTCTTCGTTTCTTTTTTAATCTTATAAAGGCATTATTTGAATTCAAACATCGCTAATACTACAGATGAATGAGTTCATTAAAGCTATCAATTTCTCTCTGCATGCTTTCTTGTATATTAATTATATTTAAATTATTACGCTCACAGAAATTCAGAAGAATCATTTATTTAAATTTGTTTTTCAAACAGAAATTTATATTCTTCTTCTTGTACAAAATAGTTTTAGTGAATTTTATAAAGATAATTTTATGTTCCAACATTCCATGTTCATCTATCAAATGTCAGTGATCTGCGTAAACATTTATATGTCTGAAGCGGGGTAAAATATGAACCAAGTGTCTCTTGAAACTGTTGGCTCCACTCTATTTGGTACTTCTCAGGATTAGCCTAAAGAGTGTAGGTTACAAGGCACTATAAGAAAGAGATAATCATAAATCCATTAGTATTTAAGAAATGCCTTCATTTTGAACATCCTCTAAAGCAATCAAATAGAATACTCACTTTGGGAATCGGTGGTCAAACAGGTGAGATTATTGTAATTAATATAAGAGAAAAGGAGCCTTAGTATTGATATAAGGTTATCAGAGTGGTAAGACATTGGTGTTGTTAAACTAATTTTATATGTCTTTTATGAAAGATGTTACTGAGGTCTTTGTTCACAGAAATGGGATATGTCTAATTTCAGACGACTAGATTGCACATAATAAACGACATGAAAATCCTTAATACACACAAAATTTAGCATAGGGTCATTCGAACCCTGATGTACAACAGAACGGATATAATTTAGGCCAAAAAGAAACCAGTCAACACACTGGATGAGACTGATAAAAAAAAAATTAAAAAAATAAACTGGAGCGGTCAGAGCGGAATGATCTAATAAAATTAATTTCAAGTGACGAGAGAAGAGTGGAGTAACATAGATGTACAACGTAGGTGAAAAACTTATAAGGTCACGCTAGACACAGTGTAAACTAAGGCAAACAGAATTGAGTTTTTACTCTAGTCCTCAAATTCAAAAGACTATCGATGTAAGACAGAAGAAAGCGTGTATCTAGATTTAACTATCGTATTGACAGTTACTGAGAAGGAGAATAATTGAGATGCTAAAAGTGGTGGTTATATGACTTTTTTCATTTTTCTATATGTTGTGATAGGTTGGTAGTCGATAGTCAGTGAGATTTATTCTTCTTGAGGGTGGTAGGTACTGGTACGTGTGTCCATAATTTATAGATAGGTACCTGTAGAGAGAAAGTTTAAAGATTTCGATGAACATTGGGAAGAATTTGTTGGTGAATAATTTAAGGGTGATAAAACAGCATCATCAAGAATGTTAGCATCCTGTTGGCATCAGAAAGCACAGCAATAATTTGTGAGCGAGTGAAATTGCAGGCTGCGCGATGCAAGAAGGCATCCTTTGCTCTGTGCTGATTAATTTGCATACTTTAAATGGTGGGTGATTTTTTCTTCTGTAGAAGTAGGCAGTGTTCTTTTCCAGTGCATCTGAATTACTTAGGGAGGTTTTGAATTCTAAACACTGTGGGAAGGATGTGAAGGGTGATTTCAATGAGAATCGTTTCAGTCACTCGTTTAGTTGTCATGGATAAGTCAGAGGCAAGGAATATTTGAAGCCAAGTATGGTCAGCATAAAATTGGAGAGATGACTTGGATGATTTAAAGAACCGAAGAATTTGTTGAATAGGAGATATTGTGCCAATGGTTGATGCAGTGTGCTTTGATAGATATGATATTATGATTCAACAATGGAAAGGATTGTAATGGTGGACTAACAATAGATTTTGAAGATACAAGAGATACTGATTGTCTGATACAGTGTCAGCTTGAAATAAATGATGACTTCATGGATAGATGAGACATGAAATAGTCGAACACATATTAGTTATTGAACAGTTCTGAGAGTGACAAAGAACAGATAAATTTAGAAAAATGAAGAAAGACTTCGACTTGGGTAGCAGAAAGTTTTTATTACGAGCAGAGACTGATATAATGGTATTTACGTAACTACATACATCATCTTTCAGAAATTATTTCGAATGTTGGGCTTAATCCGGACAATGAAATAGATTAGGTAGCGAGAATAAGACAAAGGGTGATTCTAACCGATGAGTAGTTTTCATATTTAGATCCTGTGTATGTTCACATTTAAACACAGTTTAAGGAGAACTTTCCAACATGACATTTCTTATATATATATATATATATATATATATATATATATATATATATATATATATATATATATATATATATATATATATATGTATATATAAAATTGCTTTGTATATGAAGGTGGTTATAAGCACGATTTTATGCGAAAGGAATAAGAAAAATCAACAGCGCTTTCAGCCACTTGGGTAGCTTTATTTAGCAGGGAGGTGCTAAAAAGCAACTGGTTGTTCCCTTCCTCGAAACGTTGGGAAAGTAGCGGGGGGGGGGGTCTATTAAATATCATTATCTTATAACTGTAGAGGGTCGAGCTACATATCTTTCCATATTTAGTTTCTATGTTTTCTCTATCCAACCACCCGAGTTTAAAATACATCAGTTCTGTTTTGTCTTTCATCTTTTTAGGCTTGATATGTTGAGTGTCAATAAAATATTGCAACCGACGAAACCGACTTAGCTGACTCTGAAATATTTATGACTGTGTTGCTGCCAACGTAAGAAATTCAATTTATGAATCAGGAATTACATTTGTTCATAAAATAAGTGAATACATACGCACTCTCTCTCTCTTTCTCTCCCTCTCTCCTTCTCTCCCTCCTCTCTTCTCCTCCCAACATACACACATACACAAACACACACAGGATATAGTAGTCCGAATTATTCCTGAAGCTTATACAGAAGATTATTTACAGAAATGTAGAATTTTTGATCCCAAATAGGATAATGGTTAACTTTCGAGCTAGCTAGGAAGCCTCTGCAAATCGCTCGACATGCAAGAAATAGCAGCCAAACCTTTTTCAAGCACTGCGGCTCCCTGGCTCTTAACATTGTTATATATATATATATATATATATATATATATATATATAGAGAGAGAGAGAGAGAGAGAGAGAGAGAAGTTAGATAGATAGATAGATAGATAGATAGATAGATAGATAGATATGATAAACCGATACCAAATATAAGCTGCCAACAAGGGAAGAGATAAATGATAAATATTCCGCACACAGAAATGTTTTTCATCGGAGAACTCTGTGCACGAAACGAGATAAATCGCCCGCCTACAATCTTCGAAATAAATGCATATAAATATTTATAAAACAAATAACATTTACAAATAATTCAGAAAAATACGCTTTACAAAACTAGCATCACTGACAGCAGCAAAAATATTATAAATAGGAAGTGCTATTATCTCGTATCATACCACCAGTAGTTTGCATAAAATACATTTAAAAATAAACGTTCCATGCACAAACATAAAAATAAAACAAAATTAAACGAAACAAAATAGTCTAAAATAATCTGCAAAACAACATTGACGGCATCAAAAGCACCATGGAACTAAGAAAAATCATTGTTAGTCACGAGATTAACGAAGAAATAATTATTCAAGAAATATTCCTTATAGTGGAAATCCGAAAACCTACTGTCCTGAATTATACCTTATTCAGAAAAGACAAGCTCTTTACAACGTGGCCGTCTTACAACATGCATAAAAAAGACTTGCATTTTGATATCTCACAATTCCCAAATTTCCTCGGACGACTTACCAATATTAGAAAGAAAAACAAACAAACAAAAAATTTACTGAACACTTTTGAAAGGATAATAGAAAGATTTCCTACAAGAAACAGAATCAAGATTTTCAGAATTTGACAACATGGCAATCATCAACATAGACATTGCAAGACACACTTTCAAAAAAAAAAAAAAAAAATGGCATCAAAATAATACAATTTAAATTGCAGGTTACAAAAATTGTCTGCCTCATAAAAATCAAAGACAACATAACAAAACTAACCGAAATATAACTCAGCATTAAACAAGGAAATAAAATAATTAAAGAAATAAAACAAAATAAAAAAGAAAGATAAAATAAACAAACCTTAAAATTTCCCAGAAAACTGGCATTTGCAGCCAACATTAGCATCATCAACAGCAACAAAGGTCCATCACAACCTATGTAACAATGACAAGCTCAAGTAAAATATCCTCACTTATAACACCACTGAAACTCAACTAAAAGCTAAATCAAGCAAGAAAATACAAAGCTAACAACTGTCCAAAAACACTCTACAAAGTTCTAAAAAGATTAACCCTTGATATCACTAATCGATTCATCTCCATCCTGTAAATCACAAGATGGATTCATTACATTCAACCACAACACTACTCACAAATCTAACAATGAAATATATATGATGGCTTCACCATGAGAAAAACCTCATTAAAATTGCTATTAACATTAGCAAAATATTCAAATTTATTCTCTGAGAAGCATTTTTACAAAAATACTCACTTCCATTTTATGAAACAACACAAAACGCTGGCTAGCAAATTCCATCCCAAAGTTCACAGCCTACACGGTGTGAAAGAATAGAACGAAACTTTTTACCAGAACCTGCAACTTCCCGAATAGAATATTATAAGGGTTTTTTTTCTCACCCTCTCAACCTACCTAAAAGTTTCTCCCACACTACCACAAAAAATTTAGACAATCTCATAAACGGATAAAAACTACACTCATACCTTCTCACCATACTGCAGACACTGCTGTACATATATTCTAATCCTTCTTAAAATCACCCATGAAACTGGTTCTTCAACAGAATTCTTACCAAATCCATAGTCTTCTTTCTAAGACAAAAATAAGTATCAGGACTTACGATTACACCACAATGTTCATAGAACAAACAGAAAACAGAAAAGAAAAGTAAAACGAGGCACAGATATACTAAGATCAGTCACAAATACTATGACTGACAGAAAGGAACAACAATAATGGTATAAAAACAAGATATTGGATATATCATGGATTGCGCCAATGTTACTTGTGGTTCCCACCTTAATCGTTTCATAATAAACCACAAGAAATCATAAAGAGCACAAAACAGCTAACTATTAATCAAAACAGGTCGTACACATATGACATGCACAGTGAAACAACAATAATATTGAAATTCAAAGGTCCAGCATTGTGTCACACTGCGTTACCGTGATTCTAACTGAAGATCGCATTCAGGATAACTACTCAGTAGAATATTCCGCCACTTACACGCCAATTTAAGGAAAGAACAAGTTGATCACTTGATCGAACAATGGAAAATTTATCGCCATAAATTCTTGACCGAGATCCATTTATATTGTGCATAGTGAGATAAGCGACAGTTCAAGTAATGTGGTTAGCCCGGAATTTTTAATTACTCGAGTTTATACTGTATCGAGGTGAGAAGAAAAGACAACGATGAGGTAAAAACACCCATACAGCCCTGACTACCAGAACTCTACCAACCCCTTAACTCTACCAACCCCTTAACTCTACCAACCCCTTAACTCTACCAACCCCTTAACTCTACCAACCCCTTAACTCTACCAACCCCCTAACTCTACCTCATACCCAGTGTCTATTCAGTTCTTTTCCATTGTCTTATTTTACTTTGCCGTTACTAAGTATAGTTGAAGTTTATTCTCTTCACCTGTCGTGCGTGAGCAAAGTAATCGATAACCAGAGGCGCTGAGACCTTGACTATTCCATTTTCTACTTTCATGAAGGAAAACTAGAAGTAAAAAAAAACACCCAGCATGTTCTTTATTTTTCTTAAATTGTAGAGTGTGATTTAAAGGAGATCGGGCTGCTATTTCCAGTAACATCGAAGTGGAAGTTTCGTTTTTGGAACATCATTGTAAAATAAGTACCATAGATATTTACACTAATGAATGGTGTGCAAAACAAGCATTTTCGCTGGTTTTATTGAAACCTTTATTTTAACGAGAAAGCACTGAATGGATACCAGTTTAATTAACAAGAAAGCTTTGCATTTTTCTTTAATGCGACAGTTATTAAGAAAGAGAGCTAGAGACCGAGAAAAAGGAGCAAACGTCGATTAATTGTTAAATAAAAATTAATTGATTAGTTGATTCATTCTTCATGCTAAATTACCAAAAGATCCACGTGGAGTCTAGCTTCACAGAGTAACAAAATACATATGGACGCGTCAATGTAGTTATTTATTCATAATCCATGTTGTATTTCTTTAAATCGTTTCTTTAAAATATAATTTAGTCTTATATCGTATTAAGTGCTGCACAGAGAGAGAGAGAGAGAGAGAGAGAGAGAGAGAGAGAGAGAGAGAGAGAGAGAGAGAGAGAGAGAGTGGGAATGAGAGTAGAGAGAGAGAGAGAGAGAGAGAGAGAGAGAGAAGGAATGAGAGTAGAGAGAGAGAGTGTGGGAATGAGAGTAGAGAGAGAGTAGAGAGAGAGTAGAATTTAATTTTAACTCTAACCTATGAGTAATGTTTTTTTCTTTTCATTATAAATTCTAACATACAACTTTTAACAAGGAACTCTTATATTGACACAAAAGAACACGCATTGGTTTGGAGTACTTATAGCCAAGCGAATCTATCACGGCTCAAAGTAGTTATTTTGTTTTAATCCTAGTGGTATAAAAAGTGAAATCGACCCTTGAGTACACTGAACTTAGAATGCAAAATGACACATTAAAGAACTGTAAAGAAGTTTATCCATTGCTGCGTAGTTTATGCCATTAACTATCGTGGTGGCGTCTAATACAATGAAGTGATTTATTATGAACGAAGAGATTGCTACTGTTTCACATTTTTTACAGCTTGTTTGACGATAATTTTCTTCAAATCTCATTAAAAAGATATGAAAGAGGTCTTCAGTAATGGAGTGCTACAGAAAAGAAAAAATTAATTTCCTCAAGAAAAAAGATTTGACTTAGAACAAAATAATGAAATTAATTTGAAGATAGTCTTGTCTTCGTATTACACGTGATAAAAAAAGGAAAAAGAACAGATTTAAGAAAGATGGCAGAAGATGTAAAAATTGAAGGTCTTGTGGCTGATGTAGAAGAGTATCTGCATACAAGAGATACGATTTATCAATCGTACTACTTTTATGTTGATTCAAGAGGTTACTCCAAGCCTAAGTGTTAAGTTCAAATAGTCATGTATAAGGCTAGACAATATTACAATAGGTAGAATTTGACATGTGTATTTAGAATGTTCAACTAAATTCACAAGTAAATTAAAGACTTAATGATTAGGGATTTAAGAACTACTAACATGAATGGAAGAGAAAATAACATTTTTTAAGTTACAAAAATGCATTAAATATTTTAAATGTGTTACTGAAACAAGCGAAGCAGCACTAAGTCTATATTTGAAACTTAGACATCTTATAAAATCTAGTTCGATCGAGACTATAACTAAATTGTACTGCAAAACCATTCTATGTTCTGTCTATAATCATTATATTCTAATTTTCTTTGAATCTAATCAGAAACATCATGTCTATGTTTCATGATTGGAGCACAGTTTCATGGCCAACTGCACGTGGATTGCTTAACAGATACAGGTGGGAACAATCAGCGGTAAACTAAAATATTTCTTCATATTAAACTTCAATAAAGTTATAGCCTTTGGGCATTGTCCATCTCAAATTGCAGTCTAAATTAAATGTCAGAGAATACTCATCAATGTCGGATGAAAAGAGTCGTGCGTCGAACCAAAGCACAGAAAAATATATAAAAGAATTATTTGCGAAACTTTCCACGGTGAATATCTAGGTAAAGAAATCTGTTCGATGTTACCGAGTAACGAATTTTTGATCAAGCCAAGTATTTAAGTAAAACTAGGCTTACTGAAATGAAAGAATTAAGTAAAAAGATCACAGATGGGCTTAGATACTGTAAGAAAGAGATCGAGTTGAAAGGAATATATAGGGAATAACTTTCAAGGTAATGAATGATTGAATCTAATATGGAGAAGTAAAAGCTTAGAAATGCATTATTGAATGGCCAAAACGACAAAGAAGATTATAAAGTGCTGTGGAAATTAGCTCAAATCATGGGAAGAAAATTTTGGAGTCAGAAATGTCGATAGAGCTAAACTGAAAGAGATGACCAAAAATGGAATGGAATTATTGAAAATGTTAAAACAAGCGATATAGCTGAAATTAACAAGTTGATAGAAGCAGCTAACATACATGTAGTGAATGTATCAAACTTGAAATATATTAGAAGTATGAATAATGGTGGAAGAGGAGAATACTAGGGGACATAAAAATATTGAGATCTGATGTAATTTATTAGAAAGATTAAGAAAAACTCGTCTGAAGTCACAGGAAACTGATTTATGAAGAAAATAAAACATAAACAAGAAAGGTGTACACTAAACCAAATAAATATCAATAAGCAGGAAAATATACATGTTACAATGGGATTGCAAATAGGAGTTGTAACAAAATTACCTACTGGAAAACTCCAGAGTATTGTGGTGTCCAAGGTTATAAACCTTAAAATAAAATAAAATAAATGAGGACAGATAGCCTGCAAAGATGAAGGAACTATTTTGGTGTTAAAAGACTCATCAAAGTGAAATGCCATCGACAGTTTGTACCCAATAGTATGACGTCCTTTGATGCAATAACTTTGTCTGGAATTATTGCAGTATTGTGTATTTATTTCTTGAAGAGGAAAGGACATCACTACAGTAAAAAGAGGACCTTCGTATGAAAAGAAGTAGGAAGAGAAGATCAGCTTTTAATAGATGACGTTGAACCCATAAGAATGACAGTGTCATAAGAATGACAGTGTCATAAGAATGACAAAAAGCGAAAAATATCTTTAAAAAATAATATGATGGTTAAATGTTTAAATCACCAGGATTTAATAAAAATATTGCTTTTTATCACTTTCTATGAAGACGTTGCATTTGGTATTGGTAAATTCTGCTTTTCTATGCAGTATCTTGCCATGGGAAAATATCTAAATATAAGCATTTCTAATATGTATATATATTCTTACTTTTCAACAGGAGTAGTATTGGTAGAGCATTGACCTAAAAGCTTCTGCTGAAAACAAACTCAAGTTTGAACGTTTTTGCTTGGGGTGTAAGTTATAAAGTAAACAGGTTAGCTGCCGAATACGCGTCCTTTTAAATCAAAATCAGCTTTCAAACTTACAGGTTCTCGACGCATATTATTAACGTTGGTACAAATATTTATTGGATCAGGTGGTTAGGCTATTAAGTATGTCAGTAATAAGCTCGAAAATCTCTTGCTTTCTGATAACTGTCAAACGCTGAAAAATTAATACTTAATTCAAAAGTACAAATATACAAGACGTTTCCAAAATTTAACATTCACTGCTGTAGTTATTTAAATTTTAGTAGAGCAGTTTAGTTTCTCAGTCAAAAGTAACTGGTATCTCAAAAATAGTATTCAAAGAAATGAAAAAGAAATAGATATACTGCAGCAAAATAAACATTTAATACAACGTCAATAAATATAAAGTTAAAGTTTACATGCTGGAAATATGTGTTAAACATTAAATTATAAAGTCACTATTGTTATCTCCGCTATGTGTAATGATAATTAATTGCTTGGAGAAGAGATCAGCAGTAATAACTCTCTTTCTGCAAAAAGGCTTCTGTAACTTAAATAAATTGTACGTTAGGTGTCACTTCCACAAAATTTTCTTAACTATTCATACACTAAACAAATGTGCTTGGTTTGAAATCAGTAGATTTATTTAATCCTGGATTGAATAAACTTTTACATCTGCCTGTCTGGATATCAGTTGTTGTTGTTGTTGCTGTTGTTATTGTTGTTATTGTTGTTGTTTAGTCCTACGTCGTCTCTGAACAAATAAACAAATAAATGTCATGGCTTACAAGCAACTCTCTACGCAGTTTTTTGTTTTTGTCTGTTTACGACCACATTGTGCCCCCACCTTTTAAAACGGTAGGATGTAATTAGAGGGAATTATGACTGCTACTTCAAGGAAGTCGATTGACCATGTACATACCCTCATCATCATTTTATCTCTGTACAAGGACAGGAGCCACGCAAATTGCTCCACTGACATTCGACATAAACTTAAGATTATTTTTCTAATTTGTTTTCTACCGCCTCATAACTGCGACTACAAACTGCTTTTTTGACATTGCTTCATTAACTTAATGAGAATAAAATGAAATAAACATATATTAGTGCTTAGCAAGATTATAAATTTACTGAGTTGCAGGATGTGGGGCAAATTACAAAAGAAACTTCCAAGATTGAGTCTTCACCTAGTAATTTGGCGCTTAATAAAAGAACAACGACAATGTCAATAAACGTTCACGAGTAAATTCTCAAAATGCGTGTAAGTCGTTGCCTTTTGATTGAGTCATACGAATGAATTTACTGACGAATGAATATACGCTCTCTAGGTCTCTGATTCAACTTCTTTGTAGTCACTGTAATAAGTCTTTCATCACAAAATGCTTCAAAGGACTCAACGATGTAGCAGAAAACTGGAAACGCATGAAGATGCGAAAACAGATTTTCATGATAACGGGTTTAAAGAAAGAATGTATACAAAGAGAAATAACCAAAGGTAAACGAGTTCTGTTCCATGGATGGGTGTGCAACAAATATGTTTCTCATTGATTAGTTTTTGTTGTCTTGCGTAGATTTCTTTCAGTTTCGCTTGTGGAGGAGAATTTAAATACACTTTCGAAGTGAAAAATTCGTTACTGACATTTTCTGAGACATTCACTATCACAATGCATGTCTGGGCGTTTATCAATTTCCTTCCGTATAAACTGACGTATCAGTAATTTTTTTTTATATTTCAGTGTTTACATCAAGAAATGAAGTTACTGCATTTAGTGGGACTTTTATGTGAACTGTGCAAGATAGCAAGATACTCTCGATTTTCTCAGCATTAATATTAATTTACATTTGCAACGGAAATGTTCTGAAACCAAATTCCCGCAAAAAAAAAACACATGGTTACAAGAATATATTTTTCCATGTATACACACACATAAACTCTCATATCTATCTATCTATCTATCTATCTATCTATCTATCTATCTATCTATCTATCTATCTATCTATCTATCTATCTATCTATCTATCGATCTATATGTATGTGTGTATGTATTTATGTATGTATTTATGTATGTATGTATATGTACATAATTAAGAATAACATCTTATCAGTGGCCAGATAGCTAAAATCAATATATAAATACATAAATATATATAAACCCATATACCCCCACCTCTACCCCTACCCTTGCTTTCCCTACTCTCTTCTCTCCCACCTCCCAACACCATCACACCACACCACACACCACTACACCATACACCACCACACAACACATCACACACGCACACACTAGCACTGACTACTTCCCAGCCTCACATCTTCACACCTACACATACACACATGCACACGTCAAGGTCACCAGCTCTCTTCCACAGGCACATACATACTCTATTAAACACATGCACACGCACCTTCGTTTTGGGATCACCATTACATTATTATCGCCCCTTCTTCCTAGCTCTCCTGTGTAACCCTTCTGTCCGGCATTCGCCATGATAGATCGTTAGCCACTACACATTCTTTATTTTCTCTCTTTGTTTCTCTCTGTGTTCCTTTCTGTGGAAGGCTTGAAAGGTTAAAGACTTTTTCACTTCCCGAGCGTTAAACTACATACAACGTTTGTTGTCTGCACCACCTGTCTTCGTCTTTTGTTCTTTTGTAAATTCTCCCTAGATACTATAATTAAGAGTACTGAAGGAACAGCGCCTATATGCTGGAAGTAGACGTCGAATGACTCTAAACCACTCCAATTTGCATTCCGTTAGCACAGGTTGAAAGCGAGAAAAATCGATAAAAAAAGATTTAGTAAAAGTAATATTATTGTGTTTTTTTTAGTCTTTTCAAATCCATTTTTCTCGCTTTCAACCTGTGCTAACGGAATGCAAACTGAAGTGGTTTAGAGTCATTCGGCGTCTACTTCTAGCATATAGGTGGTGTTCCTTCAGTACCCTTAATTATATACATATATATATATATATATATATATATATATATATATATATTCATATACATACACACACACATGCATATGTATATATATATATATATATATATATATATATATATATATATATATATGTATGCATGTATATGTATAGGCCTTTGATGAGAAATGTCACTGATCGTGAAACTTAAGTAATGGCGAAAATGCCAAATTGTGTTTGTGTGTGTACGTTCTTATACACTAAATTCTGTCGAACGAAACCGGGAATAGCTCACCGATTTGTGACTGGTTAGTATTGTCTAATCAATTATGTGTAATGTTTATGTTCAACAAGGAAGAAGCAGCTTAGAGATATTCATGAAGAATGCTATCAAAGTCGCTGAGTTTTCTAATCTCAATATGAGCACAATCATGTGCAAATGCATATAATATATATATGTAAAAACAAAAAGCAACTGAAGAATTGACACAGTTTGTGTGTGCGCGTGCGTAGGGATAAATTGTGAATAAGTGTTCATGCGTACTTGTCATATATATATTGTGTCCCGATTTGTAATAAACATTGTGATTAATGCACCGGTGTCATGTTACAGAACGTGCCCGAGGCCAGCTAAACTAGTTTCGACTAGTTATTGAACCCATGGGTATATTTACACGGCGAAGCTGAATGCATGTTATTCGTTAAGTAAGCATGCGAAATTGTTTATACATCACATACAGAAGTACGTACACACGAACACACATACACACATACATACATATACACACACGTACGTACATACATACATACATACATACATATGTATACGTCTGAGTGTGTGCATATATGTATGTGTGTATGTGTGTTCGTGTGTACGTACTTCTGTATGTGATGTATAAACAATTTCGCATGCTTACTTAACGAATAACATGCATTCAGCTTCGCCGTGTAAATATACCCATGGGTTAAATAACTAGTCGAAACTAGTTTAGCTGGACTCGGGCACGTTCTGTAACATGACACCGGTGCATTAATCACAATGTTTATTACAAATCGGGACACAATATATATATAACATGTACGCATGAAAACTTATTCACAATTTATCCCTACGCACACGCACACACAAACTGTGTCAATTCCTCAGTTGCTTTCTTTGTATATTATATGCACTTTCAAGGCGGCGAGCTGGCAGAATCGTTAGCACGCCAGACAAAATGCTTAGCGATATTTTTCATTCTGAGTTCAAAGTCTATCGAGGTCAACTTTGCCTTTCACGAAATAAATACCATTCAATACTGGGCTCAGGGCAATCGACCTCAAAGAAATTGCTAGCCTCGTGCCAAAATTTGCAGCTATATTATATGGGCTCGAACGTGACTGTACTCGTACTGAAATTAACTACATTAGCGACTTTTATTTAAAACATTGTTTATGTGTATCGCTACGCTGCTCCTTCTCCATTGAACCGAAACATTAGACTCAATTGATAAGATTATACTAACTAGCAAAAAACCAATAAGCTACTCCTACTTTCGTTTGGCAGAATCTGAATTTGGTGTATAAATACATACACACACACACACACACACACACACACGAAACACACACACACACACACACGCACACACACACATATATATATATATTAGCGCGGATGGATTGGGATACATAAGCTAGGAGTTTACCTTATGAAGCAGTTTCACGAATGATGACTATCTGAAAACTGAAAGGTGGAGACGTCTCCCAAGACACCACTTCACCAGTAATCCGCAAATTATATATAATTAAAGAGTATTAAAGAATGCAGGCAGTAAATTGAATTTATTGTTCACTTTAGAATTGTTTCGTGTGGAGGCGCAATGGCCCAGTGGTTAGGGCAGCGGACTCGCAGTCATAGGATCGCGGTTTCGATTCCCAGACCGGGCGTTGTGAGTGTTTATTGAGCGAAAACACCTAAAGCTCCACGAGGCTCCGGCAGGGGATGGTGGCGAACCCTGCTGTACTCTTTCACCACAACTATCTCTCACTCTTACTTCCTGTTTCTGTTGTACCTGTAATTCAAAGGGTCAGCCTTGTCACACTGTGTCACCCTGAATATCCCCGAGAACTACGTTTAGGGTACACGTGTCTGTGGAGTGCTCAGCCACTTGCATGTTAATTTCACGAGCAGGCTGTTCCGTTGATCGGATCGACTGGAACCCTCAACGTCGTAAGCGACGGAGTGCCAACAACAACAACTGTTTCGCTGATTTCAACAAAATCAAAACCACCTCGTACTTTAAAAGCATACCATTCACCTATTATAGGGTCAAAGATTTAATGGCCTAAATATTAACTTCATCCGAAGCCCTCTTATATCCCGGTTACCACGACTGTCGGAAACATTGGTGCAATCAGTGGCAACTACCAAAAGCACAAGAGCAGCAAGTGTTATTCTGTACATACTATTTGGACATGTGAGACCAGCACCAGTACTATATAAGGTATAGATTGAAGTCTATTGTTCCTATTGTGAAGTAATCAGGCTACTTATTTCATGACCTATTGATAATATGATTTGTAGCCAGTCGTCAAATATACACAAATATATATATAAAAATATATTAATTGTCTTTGATCAGGAAAACAGAGTAGCTCGAGAATATATTTCAATGACTCTGACTTTCGGTGCTTCAGTGGGGATGAGGAAATAATATAAATAAAAGGACATATAACTACATGACTGTCATTGACAAAGGACCCAAATGGTGTTTTATGTCTAGTATTGTATATAGCTATGTATGTATGTATGTATGTAAGTATGTATGTATGTATGCGTATATAAATATATAACGAAGTCTGTGTAATTTCAAATAAATATTTGTGCGTGTGTTAGTGACAGTGTGTATGTGTATATATATATATATATATATATATATATATATATATATATATATAAATAAATTAATATAAACAGTCATGCGCAATGTGATACAACAAAGGAAAAACATAATTGTCACTAAATGCAACAAAGGGTAAAATTCCTTAGACTGAATGTCCATTTTCGGCTATTTCCGTAACTTCTTCAGTAAGGACTGCTCGTTCGGCAGATTCCGGGCTAATCTCCTGTCACCATCTGTGTATTTACCATAAAAATTTATGGATGATTTCGCGGATCGCTAATGTGTATACACATCCACAAAATCATCCATAAATTTTGTTATGGTGAATACATATATTCAAAAAGAGGATTGGCCTGGAATCTGCCGAACGAGCAGTCTCTTCTGATGAAGGCTAGGGAGATAGCCGTAACTGGAGTTCAGTCTAAGGAATTCTCGAGTAGGAGTTTTGGGCGATTGCAGCCCATATGAGCATATATGTATACATTTATGTGCTTTTCCTACAGCATTAGAACATTTTAGCTCTTATTTCTAGCAATATAGGCATCTTGACATCCTTAGTAGCATTTAGTGACGATTATGTATATATATGACATTTGAACATTTCACATATATATATATATATTCATATATATATATATATATATATATATATATATATATATATATATATATATATATATGCACATATATGCATATATATATATGAGTGTGTGTGTCTATATATATATATATGCATATATGTGCATGTATATGTATATATGTATGTATATATACGTACACAAGCATACATACATGCACATATATGAAATATTCAAACCTCTACCCGTGTTTCACCCTAATCGGCATTCTCAATTGTTTGAAGCTTACCTCTAAACTGCTCTCTGCCCTCCTCTCAACCCACTTCTTTACATGTCGACCTTTACAGGCTCCAATCTTTACATGTTTGATATACATAAGACTAACTGCATGTTTTCTTCTTTTCTTATGCTATTGTTTTTCAGTACATTTTGGACCTCAGTTTCTTTACACCACAGTTTTGTACACCGCTTTCTACCGGATTTTAAATTATTTGCTTTATACGCCAGCATAATAACTCACCTATAGCAGCGAACAGTCATATACACATCTGACGCAGAGAGGGATGCTTTGCCGCTATTATTTTGTTATATGTACTTCAACCTTCTTTCTTCACCTATAAATTTTCATTTACTTTCTTTCTGCATCCATTAATTTATTTATACATATTTTTATTCATTTTATCTTATTCTATTTATCTATTCATTCATTTATTCATATAATTATTTATGCACTTTTTCAGTTATATTTTACGCCATAAAGTAAAACATACATTCAAATTCACTATTATATATTTTACGCGCGCGTGTATACGTGTTTGTGCAGGAATGTGTGTATACTTGCCAATATTTGATCGTTTATTTACATAGTAATGCATGCATCATTTCCAAATACACGCATTTGTCTGTGTATATATGCATGTATACATGTAAAAAACCATGTAAAATACACATGAAAAATTGTTTTTGTTGAACCATTAGCCCCTAAATTTTTTGTCTCTACGTTTTCCTTTTAATTCTTTCTCCATTTTTTCCCTCTCAGTCCTTTCTGCCAAAGAGCGTAGGCTCGAAACGTCAAAGACTTTTCCATTCTTGCCGAGCCTCAAAGTAATACATCTGCATGTTGTTCCCTCACCTGTCTTCGTCTTTTGCTTCCTGTAAATTCGAACTATATATATATATATATATATATAAAGTTAATTGCATACTTTATATGTATATATATATATATATATATATAAAGTTAATTGTATATTATACATGTATATATGCTTATATATATATATATATATATATATATATATATATATATATATATATATATATATATATATATATATATATGTATATATATATATATATATATTAGTTAATTATACATGCATACATATACATGCGCATATCTGTAAACATAAACAGTATTCATTTTAGTGATTACATATATTTATAAATGGAAATATGTGAAAATATACAAACAAATGCACATATGAATGTATGGGTGTTTATGCAGATTTAAACATATGTGCATAAGCAACGATATGTATATGAATGTGTACGTGTATGCTTATGCGTGTGTATATATACATACATATATATGTATATATATAAATGCATATACATATATGTATATACACCTATCGATACACGCATTTTACTAGAGCTTTATATGTATATATATATAAATACTTTTATTTATGTCTGTGTGTATTGGCCTCTTGGAGCTAATCAACGGCAGCATTCGTCCTATTTTCCTGGACTGCCATGTTAACTTGGCGATAACTATTAATATCCAGTACCTATTAATATCCTTTAGAGAGATGTAGAAATATTAATATTTCGATTATATATATATATATATATATATATATATATATATATATATATATATATATTATATTTATACATACATACATACATACATAATACGTGTGTATGTACATTTATACTTATATATTTACATGTACTTGTGCACGTGTACGAATATGTTTTAGATACACAATAAGTCCATCATGTGTATATAGCTGTGTTTATAGATCTATATATGCTCACATATGCGATTATGTGCCTATATGCATGTATGCGTATGTTTTACGTATTAGTATGTGTATATATACATATGCATATATATATACACACACACAAATATATGTGTATGTATGTATATATATGTGTGTATATATATATATATATATATATATATATATATATATATATATATATGCACACGCATATATAATTGAGTGAGCGTGCATATATACACTTACAGTTTACATACCGTAATTAAAAATGTATATTATTTTCAGGCGCGCCGAAAGTAACAAGTTTTATTCCCCTTGACTAACATCTCCAACAACCAACATAGGTACTGGTGACTATTTCGTTTGCTTTCAGACAAATGGACATCTAAATGCACATGTAACAGTTTGTGTGTTTGCGTCTATGTAACTGTATCTATATATGTTTGCATTACGATAAATATATGTATGCATATATGTATGTGTGTGTATGTATGCATCCATGACTGTATGAGTGAGACCCCAAGCTGTTGTCGCAGCATCCTTCTAGGAGAGGGACGTTCATGTAAAACCAGCAGTTTCACGTAGTTGCTGGCGATTTTGCTTAGGACTGTCACGAGGCGCTAATCACAGAGATCTAGAGAGTGATATACGCGTTGTACAAACGTTTGTCACTATATTGCAATGATGTACAGATGTCAGATGTCTCTTTATGGCGACCTCATTTGTCATCCCAACTACTGAAAGTCCTTTCTCAATAAAAGAGTGGTGACGAGTGCAGACCTAACCAGTTGGAAGCGCGCAGTAAGTTACAACTTTCGCCTATCACTTTTGCTTCAGACCAAGCAGATCTACAACGAGACTGAACAATCATTTGAGACGTCATGGATGGGAAGTCAGTAATTCCATTGACAACGAAGAGGGACAAGGAGATGGAAATCATCTATGAAGATGGAGTAAGCATTTATATATATATATATATATATATATATGTGTGTGTGTGTGTGTGTGTGTGTGTGTGTGTGTGTGTGTGTGTGCATGTATGCATGTGCGCATGTGTATGTATATATGCTTCCCTATCACATGGCTCCGGGTTCAGTTTTACTGCGTGGCATTTGGGTTCTGTATTTTCTGCTGTAGCCCTGGGCCGACGAAACCCTTGGGAATGGATTTACTGGACGGGAACGTAAAGAAGCCTGTCGTGTGTGTGTATGCGCGTGTGTGTATATTTGTGTATGTGTGTGTGTGTGAGAGAGAGAGAGAGACCATCGCTTGGCAAACGATGTTAGTTTGTTTACGTTCTTAGCGGTTCAGTAAAAGGAACTGACAGCATAATTATCAAACTTAAAGACTGAAAATTCTTCAAAGTATTGTCCCAATATAGCCAGAGTTCAATGACTGAAACAAGAAAACAATAAGAGAGAGAGAGAGAGAGAGAGAGAGAGAGAGAGAGAGAGAGAGAGAGAGAGAGAGAGAGAGAAGAGAGAGAGAGAGAGACAGAGAGAGAGACAGAGAGAGAGACAGAGAGAGAGACAGAGACAGAGAGAGAGAGAGACAGAGAGAGACAGAGACAGAGAGAGAGAGAGACAGAGAGAGAGAGAGAGAGAGAGACAGAGAGAGATATAAAGAAAAAGAAAGGGAGGAAAAAGAGAAATATGTGCGTTTATATAGTGGTTTTGGAGTATCGATACAGTGATGTATGTTTTATGTCACTGTATGTTTAAGCACCTAATTTCCTAATTTATTCTACTCTTTTCCTTACCTCCTTACTAAACTTTTCAACCAAATTTTTTGTCTTTTGAACTGTTGTAACCCTTTGCTCCTTCTTCCCTGTATGCCAATTCCCCACCCCTACAACATTTATCAATTTATCACTCTGGCAGATTCTGTAAAAGTTATGGGCTTTGTTTCCCTTCATCAGAATAAAATATTTGAAAAGTAAGACGGTTGAATGTTGATAAATTGACTGCTATTTCTAGGTGATCGAGCAACCACGTAAAAGTTCCTTCATTTATAAATAGTTATGTGATTCTGGGCATAACTACAGATTTCTGCTCCCACCCCGACTTTGGATGATCATAACTTTCAGAAAAATAGATATTTTTTAATGAAATTTTCTACGAAAATGTATTTTATCATGTAGATTCCAAATATATAAAAGTTGTTTGGCGAAAGTGGTTTAGGAGGGGGTGGAGTGGGGGAATTTCAGAAAATTCACCGGCGTCCACTCCAATTCGTCTTAACTTTCAAGAAAATGGATATTTTTTTACTGAGATTCTCTACGAGTATACCTCGGACTATGTAGATTCCGAGGACATAGGAATTTTTGGGAAAAACAATTGGGGGTTATTTTTGAGAACTGTTCCCCACTCGGGGGCATTTCGGTACAAGTCGTCCATATTTGTTTCATTTTCTCCGTTTTGTGCTTTTGTTCATCCACAGATTTCTACTGAAGCAACAAACAGGCAATGAATGCAAATGAAGTCCTAACCAGAAAACTCGTTATGCTAAAAATAGCAGCTAAAGGTCTGGTACACAGAAATATGTTATTAAGACGACTTATCTGTAGCATACGATTTTGTTTCACTTTAAGTAAATTCCCAGATAAACGTTTCTAAAGAAAGGCAGAAGACACCAGAAGCAAAAATGAAGGAATATAC
>NC_142944.1:3213177-3230677 GCF_046866305.1 Octopus bimaculoides
TAGAAGGCTTGCAACAGACGCACACGCACACACACATGTATATATGAAAGAGAGGGGCGAGAAAGAGAGAGTGAGAATGAAAGCGAGAGGGGGGAAAGGAGAGACAGGAAACAATAAGAGATATAGAAAGGCAGTGAGAGAAAAATGAAACATGATTAATTCTGGAATGAAAGTCCTAATAAAGTTTGCGTAAACACGCCACATTAACAATATCAGGAGAGCATTTCTGACTGGCGGGCAACAGAAAATCGCTATATATAACCTACCTACGGTTTTACCCGGATACATTTTTGTACCTACGAGAAAGAAAGCTAAATTTAAATATTATGCATTAAATTTTTAAAAGTGCATTCAATCATTCATTCTACAAATCAATATTTTCAAATAAATTTGACAAAATAGAAATAGTGCTTCGAAGAAAGAAACTTAAATCAATGATCATTAAAAATACCGTTTTCCTGAAAACAAATGCTAAATGACATAATCGATTAATTTGGCCTGAGAACATTGACAAAAGATATTTATATATATATATAAATGCAAATTTTTACAATATTATATCTTAAACAGCTTGGATATAATATATGCTTTTTCACGTACCTTAAAGGAAAATGTTCGATAAAATATTTACAATAGATAAATGTTTTTTTTAAATTCACGGTGTTAATTGAATTCAGTAATTCATATTGATGAGTTTCACTCAGAAATATATTTTAGCAAGGTGTTAATGGAGAAATAATTGTTATAAAACGGAATACAAAATGTTAGTAGGCAACCATAATCTCCATTTTGGAATTCTCTTTCAGAAAAATTACGTAACTGCATCTACCCTTACTTTGAACGTTCATTATTTGTGGAATCTGGATTTGTCTATAAGTTACATTTAATATGCAATTGATTTAAACTAATTGCATTATAAAATTTACTTAGCTTAACTAATTTTAATCCATCTATCTATCTATCTATCTATCTATCTATCTATCTATCTATCTATCTATCTATCTATCTATCTATCTCTTTGTCTGTTTCTTTGGCTCTCTGTATCTCTTTGTCTGTTTCTTTGGCTCTCTGTTTGTCTGTCTGTCTCTTATGTATCTGCTGCATTGCAACAGCCCAACAAATTAGCTATCTTAGTTTCAATATTCATCAACCTGTCTAGATAACTGTTATCGAGTCAAATATCAAAAGGCATGCGCAAGCAAATTCCATGAAGAGTATTAAGCGCAGCTCCAGCCTCACAGGATGATGAAGTTAATATTAAGATGTTTTCTTTAATTGAACATTTGTACATATATACATTTACATACACATACGTTCAAACATACATACATACATACATACATGCATGCATACATTCATGCATGCATACATACATGCATGCATACATACATACATCGTATCCACACACATACATGAGTGTCTGAGTGTGTGTGTGTGTGTGTGTGCGTGTGTATATGTGTGTGTGTATGTGTGTGCATGTATGTATTTTATTCGTCTGCATGCAACCACGAACCACTAACATCAGTACATTTAGAGCTCTAAAGTTCATGCTAGGCATTTCATATATTCTTTTATACATAAAATACATACATTCATACACGTATGCATATATACGTACATACATTCTTATGCATGTATATAATGAGTGATTGCCATTCGATTTCCAGCAATACCATCAATTAATAGTTCTTTTAAAGCAGCATGGATGTAAATTTTCAGTCCTTCTAGAGCGTCCTACACTCTTTTGCTCAAATAAAGATGTCAGCAAAGAGCATCTCTTGCAGCAAGTGTTCAGAGAATTACCTTTTTTCCTTCATGGTGTATTTCATTGAATGTTTTACTGTATTACTATATTTCTATTATGTGTTGATTACTATGGCCAACCATAGTATACAACACATAATAGAAGTATTAAAAATCGAGCAGTATCTATGCCAAAAGTCTTTTGATGTAAAGAAAGGCTTTAAAGAGGGCCAGTCTTACATTCTAAACATCGTAAGCATTTGCCCCAAATAAACTAGTCTATACGTCATTGGCTGCTAATGAAGTCGCAGGTGTTACACCAGAGTTTTCTTTCAAGAGCGATATCTAAACGAAGAAGTCTAGGCGTCTCTCACACCCATCAGTTTAGAAGGCCATTGGTTCCACTAAGTTCAACCGCCCTTTGACTGATCGCATGGTTGGGCCGTCGTCGACTGAACCAGCAACTCTGCCAAAACCTCTTAGTAAGTAGAGTGATTTTGTTAGACACTGCAAGATGAGAACGTACACGCACACACACACACACGCACACACGCACACGCACACACACACACACACACACACACACACACATACATACATACATATATACATACATACAACAAAACACGTGAGCAGTTACAGGAGATCAGTTTGGGAAAGGAATGATAAATACAGCGAAAGGAAAAAAACACAAAATAATCAATGTTTAAACAAAAACCTTACGAAATTGCTGTTAAAACAGTCCTGAAAAAATATCGAACATGAAATCCTCTGACCTAGATCTTATTACAGAATACTGGTTTAAAACAAAATTACCTTCAACCAGCAAGATTTAATAATACTGCATGAGTACGAAGGGTATGTTAAACGTACCCGCAGGACCGTCACAACTCATCACACTTTTCATTTCCCAAAATAACCAGCATTGAAGCTAAAAATTACCGTCTAATAACCTGTCAAAACATAAGATGTACATTGCCTACCTCAGCTTATTTCTAAACGATCATTATATCACTAACAACATCATAACTTCTGAACAAGCTGGGGAAAATGAGGTAAGTATAGGGATATACTGAGCAACTACTACAAAAAAGTCTTTGAAAATATACTACATGGATGGATTATCAAAGCATTGCAGTTAGCCAAACACTACCACCTAACAAAAAACTGATCCACTTCCTTACTTTTTAAAGGCCACAACGAAAACAAAAATCAAATGTGACACCGTACACTACCAAAGAAATATCCTTCAGGGCGATGGCTTGTCAGCATTGCTCTTAGGTCTCTCATTAAACCCCTATCATACCTGACCAGAAGATATAGCAGAAATATGAATGGGTCCCAGTAACACCTCTCACCTTTTTATCATTGATGACTTGAAGCTGCATGGACCAAACATTAATCACATCAAAAAGCAACTGGATCTCATAACAAAAAAAAGCACTGAAATTAAATTTGGTGAGCTCAAATGTACATTTTTGGCAGTAAAACGTGAGAAACACGTTCGCATACAAGATACTAAACATGAGCAACACCTCTTTTACAACCTTTACTTTCTGTGGAAAGCAACAAGGACCTTAGACAGGATGAGAATGTCAGCTATGATGGGCTCAAGGAGAGGACAAAGAACGAATACCTCATGAGAGTCTTAAAAGATATCTGAACTCTCTCAGCTTACTGCAAGTATATCGCCCAAAATGTATATCCTTATACCTATATTTAACCTTTGAACTGGTCACTACAAGATCTGAATGAAATAGATGTTCGAACTCGCAAGCTGTTCAATGTGTCAGGAAACTTCAATATCAATAGAAGTATTGACAGGCTATACTTACCACTTCCTACGCAAGGATGGTATACGCGGTTTCAAATCTGTCTCATATGAAACATGTATTGTGACATTAAAACAACATTTGTAGCAGAAGAAAAGGTTCAGTAACTATCTTGTCCAAGTTTGTGTCTATGAAATCAGCAACATAATTAGAATTAGCTAATGAACTTGAGAAGAAGCATGAAGAGTTGATACAGATCTCTCCTCAAGGAGAATTGGTAACATCTATTTATCAGAACAAGAACATTAAAAAACTAGATCAGTTCACTGAGAAAGCAGTGCATGGGTAGATAACACGAATGACGCAAGCCATCAAGAGAATAAACCATGCTAAAAGCTGGCAAAGTGTACCGACACATTTCTGACATCCCATTTTGGAGGTTATCTCCATGTAATTCAAAAACAAGAGAACCCTGCCACCAAATACCTACAGCATCAAAGGAAGAAAAACTTTGACTGACAACAAACGTCGGCTGTGAAAAACCAAGACTGCAAGCATCAACCACATTATTGCCAACTGTGAGATAATGCCTTCTGGGTATTATCTTCTCAGGAAGCATGATGCGGGGAACAGAACAGTCTGGCACAGGATAACAAATAATGAAAATACCAACAGATAAAGTTGTTTGTATTGAAACCAATGGGTCGAGAGAATATTGGTGGAACTTTAAAATTTCGAAAGCCTGAATGTTAAAACACAATCAGCCAAATATCGTTATGTGGGACCACATAGAAAAGATATGTTCTTCTGTGGAAATTAGTTCTCTTCTGAACACGAATGTGGTTAGAAAAATAGAAGAGAATGAAAACATCTATGGACCAGTGATGAGGAGTTTGCAAATCGGGTACCCATAATACACTTTCAGTTTCTTGCCTATCATTATTGGAGAAATGTAGACTGAACTTGGGTTCTTGGGAAGAGGGGGCAACTTCTTAATTCATACATTACAAATTATCATGGTATCTTGGACGACAAAACTTCGCAAAACCTTTCAAAGATTTAAAGAATGATGAACAAAACAAGATGATTTCGTTCACGACTTTGCTACGAATCAGGTGACCAGTCAAAATTAGGTATCTAATATATGTCTGAATGTCAACGACAGAGCCACTTTTCTGAGTTTGAAATTGGTTTAATATTAGTGAGAAATTTGAAAAATAAAATGGAAGAACATATATATATATATATATATATATATATATATATATATATATGCATTAACACATACACACAGAAATAAGAGCATTACATGCTTGCACATTGGTTGTTACTAAAAGAATATAGAATATAGAAAAGATTCCCTTGGAGATTATATCAAAGGCACACAAAAACAAATATCCACACATTAAGGATAAGAAATAAGGGTAGAACATTATAAAAACAAAACAAAACAAAACAGCAATCCGGTGCAGACAAAGAATAAGCTCATGCAGTATAGAGTACAGTTGCTCAGTAGGTGAATATTTCGTCAAAAGGTATATATAGAGAAAGAAAATATCTATGGTGAACTAATACGGAAATTACAGCTCTTGTACCACCCGGGCTATAGATATTTATTTCTGTTTGCTATCGTAGATTTAACAGACTGGAAATTATAGGGTTTTCTAATAACGAACAGGGCAAATTAAGATTTGTAAAATATTTCAAGGATTTGCTATATGCGTATCATAAAATGCAAAACTTACAATCGTGCATACGGTATACACACACACATGAAAAGCAATCAAACACTCTTTGTAGTAAAGAGACATAAACACATATATGAGTAACATCTAGCATGGAGATCGATTTTAAAAGATTTTAAGTGGGAAGCTTGAAAATTGAAGATTTTCACATGACACAGTTGGTAGCATTGTTAATCCTCAAATGAATATATTAATCGATCAGTTTCGGAGCTGGGCACTCATTCTGAGATTAGACTAGATTAGATTAGAGAGGGAGAGAGAGAGAGAGAGAGAGAGAGAGAGAGAGAGAGAGAGAGAGAGAGAGAGAGAGAGAGAGAGAGAGAGAGAGAGAGAGAGAGAGAGAGTCTTGCCGAACGATAAAAGTCATTCTCCGGTACTTATTTCCCAGATCAGAGGGCTTAGATGACAGGGAGGTAAGCCAGGTGATCTACCTTATTCCCCAAGATCTTAAAGAGTCAACACAGGCTTGATCTGACAGATGTTTATGACTCTCTTTCACAAAGGCTCATATCTAAGTGAATGGATTGCTTTTGCATTCACTGGAGGCAGGTAATATGATGAAAGATGGGTTGTACAATATATCATCTATTTCTAAGCTGGCTGTATATATTTGATAATGATAGGGGCACGAAGCTACCTACAAGTAATAACAACGGAAAGATATCAAGTACTGACACTGATATTAAGGCTTGCCCATGATATTGGCTTCAGATTTTGGCACGGGACCAGCAGTTTTAGAATGGGGAGAAGAAGTCAATTGAATTGTCATCGGTACATCGGCACCTGTACGAACCTGAAAGGTTGAAAGGTAAAGACAACCTCAGTGAAATTTGAACTCAGAACGTAAAGTCAGACGAAATGCTGCTAAGAATTTTGCCCGGCACACTAACCATTCTGCCAGTTCACCGTCTTTATCCTGCCCATAATAGTGATAGTTAAATAATTCTGATTTGATATAAGATTGTACGAAAATCTAAACAATCACTAGAGGTCTTAGATACGTATTTTTCTGCATTTATCCTGTTGAGATTTTGACTCTTACAATCCTGCATTTCTGCTCGAGTTCTTATCAAAGAATAGAATATTAATTTTATGGCTTCTCAATTGTTTCGTGTTTATAAACGCAATATTGGGAAAGTTTAACTTATTTTATAGTTTCATAGTTTTATTATATTTTATGTAAAAACTGACGCAGTTTACGGTTGTCATTATTGAATGGTATAATTTACAGATCCAAATTAGAAAAGCAGTATTAAGAATGCAGAGTAAATATTTTGAAACAAAAGTTACAATACACGTTCGTAATTATTTAATCATATGAATATACATTAAGAAAAAAAAAAAATTAAATAGTATTTAGCAATGTTGAAAATATATTCAATGTAGCAATTTCTTTTATCAAAATTATATAGAATGTGAGAATAAATAGAAAATGTCTTCTAGTAAATTTATACTACAATGTTCTAGAATGTCTCCAAAGGAATAAAAAAGCGCACATATGTATGTATGTATGTATGTATGTATGTATGTATGTATGTATGTATGTATGTATGTATGCATGTATGTATGCATGTATGCATATATATATATATATATATATATATATATATATATATATATATATATATACATATATATATATGTATATATATATATATGCATATATATTTATATCTATATCTATATCTATCTATCTTTCTATCTATCTATCTATCTATCTATCTATCTATCTATCTATCTATCTATCTATATACATGTGTGTTCCTTTTAAAAGTAATTAACGGTCTTTTTGAACAATAGTCAAACTTTTCGCACCGATAACAGTACGAGAAGCTGATGTGAGCTCAGTTTTTAGAAAGTTATTGACAATCTCTCACGATATAAACCAAAGTACTGTTTTATGTTCATTCAATGTTGTTTTCAAAATTTCAAGATGGCGAGCTGACAGAATCGTTAGCACGCCGGGCAAAATGCTCAGCGGCATTTCGCCCGTCTTTACACTCTGAGTTCAAATTCCGCCGAGGTTGACTTCGCCTTTCAACTTTTCGAGGCCGATAAAATAAATACCAATTGATCACTGGAGTTGTTGCAATCAACATAGCCCTTCCTCCAAAATTGTTGGCTTTGTACCAGAATTTGACACCAATATTATTCTTAAAGACAGCTCCCGCCATACATAGAGTACGAATTAAACTATTCTGTGGCTTCTGAATACCAGAAAGAGCTGAGGAAGATCTTTTATTTTCTGAAGAGATGAAGATTGATATGATTTAAAATAACGAGGAAATGCATTTAAAGTTTTCTCACATTATTTTAATAGAAGATATTTAATGGGAATATTTATTTATTAGTCATATAAACAGTTAAATACTTAAAATCCTTCGTGATAAATAGCTGTTTATCAAAAATATATTTAAAATAATAAAGTAGAACTGATATTTTAAATGAAAATTTTCATCCATACTCCAAATTTGATATTTAAAGTAGGTAGTGCATTTTGTTATATTGTCTTACTAGTTTTAAGATGTTTGAAAGAAAATGAAAAGTATATTCAAGAGTGGCCAAAAAACAGTCGGATACGAGCAAAAATATAATAATAATAATAATAATAATAATAATAATAATAATAATAATAATAATAATAATAATATTTACTAGAAGGTTATCATGCTTCTTTGGTTTGTGTTAATGAATTTCTTAGTGTTTAATCTCTTAAGGAATTTTGAATGCCTTTCAATCTATTTTTATCGGAATTTAGAAAGATATCCTGTCCGAGTGTTGTCTCAGCTAAGTTATGTTTCCGCTCCCAGTTATCCATGGTGTTGGCTTATAGCTCATTCTTACTGAAGTTGGCTGTTTCTTGAAGATCATTAAAAATCAATCTTGCTTGAATATGAGTGGAGACAATGTGGTGGTATTTTCAAAATGTTTTACTTGTACCTTATTTTCATGCTATTATGTAATGACCAGGTTGATCGCTACCGTTGTGAAAAGAAATAATTTTGCCATGTAGCAATTCTTTTCTCTAATTTTCACCATGTTGGAAAGTATTTATATATAAAGAATGGCATTTACAATTTGCAGTGGTGTCCTTTGCAGGATTAAGTGGATTCTGTATAAAAATATCAAATACTGTGTCATATGCAATCCCAATGGTAACGAGAGAGCAGTATGTTTGCTTTCCTTTACTTCAAGGTTCAGCTGTATAATGACAATACCGAAATCCAGGGAATCTGAGAATCAGCACATTTTATAAGGAGAGTGGGGCGGGGGAAACAAAGAAGAGAGAGAGGGAGAGATACAAGGGAGGAGCGAGATAGAAGGGGTGAGGAAAGGGTGGAATTAGATTTAATAAAATACTTTACGTTACAAATTATGGAAATTAACCTTCATTTGAATAATATATTTTATTCTAGGAATATTTCAGAATTCTCGCGGTGCCTCAACATTTTTTTAAGTCACATTAAATTCTCAATTTAATTAAGCTATTTCAAAAGTGAAAAAATTCAGAATTTAAGATATTTTAAAATGATGTGACTATAATTTTAAAATGAATGAAATGTTATAATATAAAAAAAAAAATATATAACATATTTATAAATATTATACTTTCTAATTTAAGTTTCAAGAAGTTGCTTTTAATATATATTAAATATCATTATCATACTATGTCTAGAGAGAAAGCTAGCTCTATCCTAAAACTATTTACCTCTGCATCTTTAACCTCGCCAATCACCGACTACATCATATCGCTATATCTTCCCCCTTCCACTTGAATAGTATATTTATTTACATCTCTATTTAGGAATATTCTATTTTCGCTGCAGTCATATTACATTCATCTTCTGTGATGTATCGCATACCATGCTGTATACGATGTTCCCTTATATACACTGACGTGCCTTTTTCTTTTGTACTTGTTTCAGTCGTTAGGCTGCGGCCATGCTAGGGCACCGCCTTGAAGAATTTTTAAGTCGAATGAAACGACCCCAGTACTTATTTTTAAAATTTTAAGCCTGGTAGTTATTCTATCAAGTACTTTTGCCGAACCGCTATGTTACGGGGACGTATATAATCTTTATTCACTTTTTCTATTCCTTAATTTCCTTCATTTTCATTCGCATATCTAGCAAATTTAGTTGCTAAACCGCGATTTGTATGATGACTGTCAGTTTATCGAAATTTCCATTGATTTCAATAGATATTGTCCACCTATTGTCATCTATACTACTTGTGTATTTGTTTGCTTCCTAAACCAGGATCTTTCGGATCGTATTACCCTATATATCTATTTATCTACTTACCTACCTACCTACCTACCTACCTACCTACCTACCTACCTACCTACCTACCTACCTACCTATGCATGCATGCATGCATGCATCTATCTATCTATCTATCTATCTATCTATCTATCTATCTATCTATCTATCTATCTATCTATCTATCTATCTATCTATCTATCTATCTATCTATGTCTGTATGTATGTAAGTGTGTGCAAGCACGAATGTTTGTATATATATGTATAAATGTATATATACATGTGTGTGTGTGTATAGATACGTATACATATATATTTGTATGTCTGTCATTATATATATATATATGTGTGTGTGTGTATGTGTATGTGTGTATATGTGTATGTGTATATTCTTTTATTTTTTAATTCTTTTACTTATTTCAATCATTTGACTGCTGCCATGCTTGAGCACCGCCTTAAATGGTTTTTTAGTTGATGAAATCGATCCCAGGACTTATTCTTTAGAAGCCTAGTGCTTATTCTATCGTTTTCTTTTGCCGAAACGCTAGTTACGGGCACGTAAACACACCAACATCGGTTGACAAGGGATAGTGTGGGGGACAAACACCGACACAAAGACACACATGCATATATATACATATATACATTTATACGACGGGCTTCTTTCAGTTTCGTCTACCAAGTCCACTCATCAAGGCTTTGGTCGGCCCGAGGCTCTAGTAGAAGACACTTGCCCAAGGTGCCACGCAGTGGGACTGAACACGGAACCATGTGGTTGGGGAGCAAGCTTCTTACCACACAGTCCCGCCTGTCTGCATCTCCTTTGATGTTGAAGTGTCCTGTAACCGAACAGCTTATGAGTTCTTATAGTAAGTAGTTTAGAAGGCTAAATATGGCCGTAAGGATATAAATTGCAAGGGTGATGTGGGCGATATACTTGTAAACTGAGAGTTCCGATCGCCTTTCTTGAGGTATTCATTCCTAGTCCTCTCCTTAATGATGGGTCCATTATATCTGAGATCCTCATCTCGTCCAAGATACCTCTAATTGTCACCTGACTGTAGAGGTTGTATTGTCAAGCCATTCATTCTTAGGTTTCCAGAGGAAGGCACAACTTTTCCAAGTTTCATGCTAATGTCTGTAGATAGTTGGGTTATAAGGTCCAATTGTTTTCATGTGGTCGTTATTTGGCCCATAAAGTTTCAGGTCTTTGACAAAGTAAAGATGTGGGATGCTTCTGGATCTATTTCTCTGGTCATTATATTTTGTGAGCAGGTATCATAGTAGATTTAATTGGAAGACAAAGCAACACCGACAAGCAATCACCCTGAAATATGCCTTCTTGATCGTGTATGTATGTATGTATGTATGTATGTATGTACTTGATACAAAGCTCTATCGTTCGATTGTAGATAATAAAAACAATGTTTTATACTTGAGAAAAGTCTTGCATATTTTTACTGTTCCACCTACAGACAGTATTTGTACTGTGCGTGTTAGTTGGTTGTTTCTTTTGAAAATGTAAGCTTATCCAGACTTAGTGAGGATTTTACTCAGAAAGCTAAGTACCCTTATTATTGTTAGACTAAATGTAAATTTTTAATCTGAATATAAAAGTCTGAGGTTTCGGAGCAGTTATCAATAATTATCTTTTTTCTCTTTGATTTTTAAAGCGATATTCACATCAGCAGGACCACTGACCTTTATGACGGTACATGCTTTTTCTTGTCTATCCCACAATATCCGGCCTATTATGCTTAAACTTGACAGATGTTTGATGAGAATGTTCGACCACTATTCCTTGTGTACATATTTATTAACAGGGGGATACTCTACATTTATTCCAGCACAGTGTTTTTTCCAAATGGTAGGTAATAGTTTCGTGACATTTTCGGGCAGTTGCAAATCACACGTGTGATGTCTTCGTTTGAACGCATGTATGTAAGGGAGTATGTATGTATGTATGTATGTATGTATGTATGTATGTATGTATGTATGTATGTATGTATTTATGTATGTATGTACGTACGTATGTATCTGCATATGTATAACTTATGTTTAAATATATACGTTTGTATTTATGTATATGTATATCTAATGCAGAGTGTGTGTATGTGCTAGTATGTATACATGTGTGCATATGTGTATGTACATGTACGAGTGTACGTATGTGTAGTGTGTGTGTGTGTGTGTGTGTGTGTGTGTGTGTGTGTGTGTGTGTGGGTGCATTTCAGTCTCACGAGTTTGACGAATGACTAATTATAGCTACCTCAAACCATGGCTGACATGAGAAAATCATCCGGTTCAACACCACAGATTTCTGAAAAACTACATTTTTCTAAAGAAGGAATGCATTGAGTACGTTGCATTTCGGTCCCCAAAACCAAACAATTTATTACTATACAACCACACACACACCCACGAGCGCACATACACAGACACACAGACACACAAACACACACGAACCCCATCTCCCATGCGCACACTCAGACGCACAGACATATACACTTAATGAGTTTCAACAAGAAAGGAAAAAAAAGATAAAAATGGAGAAAAGATGCTAAGCGGGAAAACTATTTGATTGAAAGAGAGACATACATACATACATACATATATATAATATATATATATATATATATATATATATATATATATATATATATATATATATATATATACATATATATATATATATATATATATATGAAGAAAAAGAAATTGGAAATTAGGAAGTTATTAATTGTTTATTATTAACGGCAAATTAATCATTATCTCTTACAGCTGTTTCAATTAATACCCAAAAATTTAAAGTAAATATTAAATCTATATGGTTTGAGCATAATATCATTATATATATATATATATATATATATATATATATATATATATATATATATATATTACGGAGATGTACTTGCATAGCAAGTGACCTGATCTGAGATCATGTGCTGGAACGAAAACAATTGCAGCGTGGAAGGTGTTTATAAGCCATTTAAAATAATACACAAAATCCGTTAGATTCACTTCAACATTTAAATTTAATTTGTCAAAATATTTTCGTCGCTTTGAGACCGCGACCTGTTCACTGACAAAATTCTGTGCTGCATATATATATATATGTTATATATATATATATATATATATATATATATATATATATATATATATATATATATATATATATATATATATATGTTATAAGCTTAGAACTCTAAGCGGTCACTGTGCATTGACTAAGGTAAATATTGGGAGATGGAAAAAAAGCAGGGTTGTCCGTACGGACAAGGCATACGGAAAACTCTACGTTTTTCCGTCGAGGGCTTATATGTACCACTTTTAGACTATTTTCTTTAGTCCATACACGCTAATCGCTTAAAAGCATTAAGCTTATAAAATATTATTATTTACAGATTTGTAAAACCAACACCGCTTACCAAAAATCATCGCATATATATATATATATATATATATATATATATATATATATATATATATATATGCGATGATTTTTGATATACATATGTATACATATATATATGTGTGTGTGTGTGAGAGACTGTGAGTGCGCGCGCGCGTTAAAGTGTGTATGTGTGTGTGTGTGTGTGTAATGATGTTGAATGGGGCACAGATTGTTGCATAGATAGTTTAGAAAATAAATGTAGACGCGTTGACATTTGGCAATGATTTCTGATCTTGCATTTAGGAAATTTATAGATCTGTGAAAAATTGTATGAAGATATTTTCCGCTATACATAAGTCGTACATTAGGAAATTTGTATACGATCTGAATCGCTTAAGAATATTTCACTTGGTACCAAACTCCGTACCTTATTCTTTCAAATGCTAGGTGTAACTGGACATTGCTATTGCATTCTTGTTTTATACATGTTTGAAGGAAGCAGTGGCTATATTTAGTCTCGGTAAGAGAAATTCTGAATATAATACAGCGTTAAAAGTTCATAGATTTAAAGAAAATATCGTGTATATGTCTGATTTCATCGTCTTCCAATACAAGATGAGATACCATGACCAAATATTGCTAATAATTTCTAGACCTCTATAAAAAAGTATTTCTCCGTCTAGTTACAACTAAAGAAAGCTATTTAATAAAAAGAGTACGAAACTGGTTAATAATTCTACAGCCAACATAAAAAGAACTTGGAGCACATAAACCCAACAATTTAACTGAAGCTAATTGTGCAGGCGAGAACATTACTGTTTGGCCCCTAATTAGTCGTATAATCCTGTTGTGACCGTGTATAATGCAAATAAAAAATCGAATCTTAATGCGATAAGTAAATACTATATAGGTGTAGCATATTTAAGCAAAGTTACTTCAACCATTCTTTTTTCCTTCAGATAAACAGAAGAAAGAAGTAGAAACATAGAATCCAATTGCTTCTTGAATATGATACCAAACCATATAGAAATGGAACGATAGATGCAGTCCATGTACAGCTGGAAGGAACCACATACAAAAATATTCTGTGAATAACCTACATATAAAATCAATGACTTTTATCAGATGCCGCCACTTTCATTAGTAACTTCTAAAATACTGGAAGTTCTAACTCTCACCAACAGTTAGCAATATTTTAGAGCTACATTCTCTATATATCAGTTAAATCATTAATTTCTAGTTTCAGCAAATAAATTAACTTTCCAAAACATAGCATTTGCAACGATCTGTGTTATTTCTTGTTTCTTACATTGTATCTTTTATATTTCCCTATTTTCTTGCGCTTTGTCTTCTATTTATTTACTAACCTCTTTATCATATATATCTTAGTTTTCAAGAACAGTACATTCTTATTTAGGTGAAACAAATCATTTCTACCTGACAATAGGCAATGTATTATGCATGCTGAAAAATCTTTTACATAAACCCTCACCACAGCATGAAAAAATCGAATGTTTATTTATGTAAAATCTTCTTCGAAATACCTATTTTCATTGTCTGAAGATTAATTAGTTTTTAACAAAATGCGATATTTTAAGCAATAGTCCTTTTCATGTAACGAACTGTGTATTATGAAAATATTTCACTCTGTACTTGTGCTGAGCATAATACTTCTTACCGTGTAAATATATTTAACTTCAAGCCATATATATATATATATATATATATATATATATATATATATATATATATATGGTGTGTTATGAGAATTATATGGAAAGGTATCCCATAGAACTCAACAAGTTTGTTAAAAATGGAGAAGAGAAGATGTTAAAATTTGAAAGAATTTTAATACATGCATACGATCGTTTCAGACGGCGATATTATTCTTATCAAACAGCGATATATATTCTTTTAGTCTTTTATTCTTTTATTTGTTCCAGTGCTTTGACTGCGGCCATCCTGGAGCACCACCTTTAGTCGAACAAGTCGACCCCAGGACTTAGTTTTTGTAAGCTTGGTACTTATTCTTTGGTTCTCTTTTTTCGAACCATTAAGTTACGGGGACGTAAACACTCCAACAACGGTTGTCAAGCGATGGTGAGGGGACAAGCACACACACACACATAAATATATATACATACAAATATATATATATATATATATATATATATATATATATATATATATATATACGACAGGCATTTTTTAGTTTCCGTCTACCACATCCACTCACAAGGCTTTGGTTGGTCCAAGGCTATAGTAGAAAACACTTCCCAAGGTGCCACGCAGTGGAACTGAATCTGGAACCATGTGGTTAGGAAGCAAGCTTCTTACCACACAGCCACGCTTCGCCTATATATATAGAGAGAGAGAGAGGGAGGGAGAGAGAGACAGTGAGACAGAGAAAGACAGAGAGAGAAAGAAAGAGAAAGAAAGAAAGAGAGAGAGAGAGAGAGAGTGAGAGAGAGAGCAAAGTATCCTTTCTCAAAGAGACATTGTTTGAGATCGAAATTGAACTCAAACACTCCCATGAAAAGGAGCGGGAAGAAAAAAGAAGTCAAGATATGAAGACAAACCTTAAAGCCTTCTATAGATATGCAAAATAATTTGCTTCAGTACGGTACAAGATAAGGCCACTGTTCGAAGAAAATGGCTCACCGACTGCCGACTTCTTGACAATCAATAAAATATTGAATGTACAATACAAAAATGTTTTTACAACCCCACTGGGTCACTTGCAAATAGCTATGCCTGATGAATTCTTCGGCATTACGGCTCTACACAAAGAGATGACAATTATTGATTGCATTGAAATAGAGGAAACGGATGTAATAGCAGCCATTGATTGAGCTTAAACTCAGCTACTATTCCTGATCAATAAAGAAATGCAAATGGACTCCAGGAAAACCATTACAGATCTCTTTTCAAAGCTCCCTTGTAACTAGGGACTTCCCATGAAGTTAAAGGAAGGCATAATACGTATTATCCATAAAGGAAGTAGTAGAGCACATGCTGAAGGTTATAGACCTGTTTCTCTAATCTCACATGTCAGCAATGTCATAGAACATACGTATTGTCAAGAGGAAGCTGATCACATTCCAAGAAAATAGTGACTTGTTCCTTGACACCCAGTATGGTTTTCGTTTAGAAAGAAGCTGCCTTATACAGTTTTTGCAGCATTATAACTGGTTTTTGAAACAACTAATGAATTGTTCAAAGGTGGATGTGATAAATCTTGAATTTGCAAAGACTTTTGTTAAGGTTGATCAAGGGGTAACATGTCCCAAGCTGTGGAGGCTCGACATAGTCGGAAAACTAGGAGAGTGATTGCATGACGTTTTAAAAGACAGACGTCAGGCTGTGGCAGCCAATGGACCCCTGTCCAAGGAGACAGTGATAGGGAGTGGAGTGCCTCTGGGAACTGTATTTGTGTCGCTGCTGTTCGTGATGACACTTTCGGACATGCCATCAGTTACAAATGCACATACATTTACTAGCTATGTCAACGACTCAAAAGTAGTACTAGCATCCAATGAACCTTCCGATGCTAATTTTCTAGAGAAAGAGCAAGATGCCGTATATAAATGATCTGAAGAAAACAACATGCAATTTAATGCAGTCAAATTCCTAACCCTCTGTTATCAGTCAATTAGAGTACACATACCGCAGCAACGATACTTTGGACCAAAGAGAGCAGAAATGACAGAGTTGTATACAGTGAGTGATCTAGAGATTGATATGAGCAACAACGCTTCGCTTCGCGTACAAATCACCAAAATGGTGATAATGTGCAGGTGAATGGTTGATGCTTTCTGAGAACCTCCCAAACAAGAGACCAGCAAACTATGCTGGCTCTATGGGAGACATTTGTCTGAACTACTGCTCTCAGCAGTGGTGGTCTTTCTACAGCGTCACATTAGTAGGGGAACTTGAGGCAGTTCAGCGGTACTGCATCAGGAAGACTGCACCAATGGAACAGCTGAGCTACTGGGAGGGAGTGAAAGAGCTACAACTCTACTTCCTGGAGCGAAGACGGGAGAGTTATGTAGTGATATTTATGTGGAAGATCTTGGAAAGGCTGGCATTAAACTTTCGTATCGAGAGTTATACCAGACCCCGAACTGGACGTCATTGCACTGTCCCAAAAATACCAGCTATTCTGTCTAGAATGAGGACTATGTACTGCGACGGCTTGAGATTCAAGTGCTCACAACTATTTAATGCTTTGTCAAAACATCTGAGATAGTAGGGGTAGATGTTTTAAAGAAACAAATTGACCTCCAGCTTGTTCAAGGTCTCAGATAAATCTACAGTACGGCAAAAAAGCTCGAGAGATAGCAGCAGTCTCATACTCTCTCCTTCTCCAAAAGCCAATTGCATAAGAACGGCCATTGAAAAGGTTGTTACATTGGTGGTGCTCCAGCATGGCTATTTCTTTGGGCTGAAATGTATAAAAGAATATATATATATATATATATATATATATATATATATATATATATATATATATATATATATATATATATATATATAAACATATATACATACATACATACATACATACATACATATATA
>NC_142944.1:3235677-3275677 GCF_046866305.1 Octopus bimaculoides
ATACATATATATATACATATTCATACATACATGCACGTACACACGCACACGCACACACATATATGCATTACATTCCAACATTCCAATGTTCCTATATTTAATTTACGTTTCCATAAGGAATTTAAATTCCTCCAGCTGTATTACATATATTCCATATGATTTTCATGTTTCCTAAAATATCGTATCTTTCCTAATAATCCTAACTATAGAATATCTGTTATAATTACCTCCCGAAGAATCCCAAACTGCAGTTTTGCACCAATCTAATATTTTTCACTTTTTGACATATTTGCGAAGTGCATTAAAAGCAACGCGCATTCAGCATAAAAATTAATGCACACGAAAGTAATAAACGGACATATACCTCGATGAGTAGCTGCAAATGAGAAAAAAGCCATAAAACATAGAGTAGGTAATAAAAATATTAGAAATTATCTTTTCAATCAATTGCTGACCGTGATGAAAAAGAGTATTATTAAGTTTTCCCATCACAATCATTTGTACACGATACATATATACATATGTATATACATAGACGCTCACATATACTCACGCAAACACACACACACACACACACACACACACACACACACACACACACACACACACACACACACACACACACACACACACACACTTGTGTACGTATATACGTATATGTATGTATACATTCGAGGAGAAGTCAAAAATTATCTGCACTTTCATCATAACATATCTTTATTATTGTTACACTGCTTTTTGCGCATGCGTGCTTATAATAGGTATTATTGATCGAAGTAGTAGGTATTATTGATTGTAGGTATATAGTGATCGAAGTCTGAGCCAGATTACCCCATTTTTCTTCCTGGCTTTACAGTGTAAGCATGTCCGCTCCACTAACAATGTGCACCAAAGAAGAACAAGAGCAGTGATCCAGTTTCTCAGGTTGGAAGGTGTGTCACGTGCTAAAATTCATCGGAGGCTTTTAGCACAATACTGGGATCGTGCACTACTGCGTAGAAGTGTGTACGATTGGATCGAGAAGTTTAAAAGTGGCCGGACAAGCGTGACGGACGAAGGAGCGGGACACCCGTCAACCTCCACCGCTGACGAGAAGATTCAGCAAACTCGAGAGATGGTAATGGTGAACCGGTTCACTATTAACATCTCTCGAATCACTACTCTTTGTTCTTCTTTGGTGCACATTGCTAGTAGAGCCGTCATGTTAACACTATAAATCCAGAAAGAAAACTGGTGCGATCAGGCTCAAACTGTGATCATGTGATCACCATAGTACCAACTATAAGCACGCATGTGCAGAAAGCAGCGTGACAATAAAGTTATGTTATAACGAAAGTGCAGATAATTGTTGACTTCTCGTATATGTGTGTGTGTATATATATATATATATATATATATATATACATATATATATATATATAAATATAAATGTATATATATAGATGCATATATATATATATATATATATATATATATATATATATATATATATATATATATATATATATATATATATATATATATATACAGTAGGTGCAGAGATTTATTATTGTTTATATATATATATGTATATATATACACACACACATACATATATATACATATATATATACATACATATATATATATATATATATATATATATATATATATATATATATATATATATATATATATATGTATGTATATATATATATGGTATTTTTTATATAAGCTTAAAACTTATGGCGATCAGCGTGCAATAACTAAGGAAAATAGTCTAATAAAGGGGCATATAAGCCCTCGGCAGAAAAAGAAAGCTCTCCTATCTGCGTGGGATTCGAACTCACGCCCATTTGTTAACGTGACCGAGTGTGTCACCTTTATACCAGCGAATCAGCTGAAAGGAGAGCCTTCTTGTTTCTGCCGAGGGCTTCTTTGCCCCTTTATTAGACTATTTTCCTTCGTCATTGCATGGTGGTCACAATAAGCCTTAAGCTTATATAAGAAATTCCATTATTATTATTTACAGAATTGTAAATCATGGCGTCGTAATAAAAAAAACCCCATTCGTACCGAAAGTAAATATATATATATGTATATGTATATGTATATCCAGTGGTTGCTTCAAAGCTGTTATGTGTTTGAGGGTGCAAAGAAGAAGGAACATATATAATGTACTTTCACATCCGAAATGACTGCCATTCTACATTCATACATACACAATGTGTACGGTGTTTCCTGCATTATTTCAATAAACATTTTGGTAATAGAGAATGATTTAACTAACATTGAATTAGTAGGTTTAACGTAGGATTTGATTTTTACTAAAAAGAGGATAAAATGGCGATTAACACCGCTCACCATAATTTCTTATAAACCTTAGAAATACCCTTCTTACTAAGACCTCCTATATAAGTGCTGTAGTTCTAAATCAATTATCTGAAAAGTAATTAAAAAAAAAAATTTATATCACACTACATTATCAGATTCATTATGGTTTTCAAGGAATGATAAAGAAAAGAATTCTAACAAATTTACTTTTTCCAGCTTCATCATCCAGCGGTTGCTTCAATGCTGTTATGTCTTTGAAGGTGCAAAGAAGAAGAACTACTTGGTCCTTTTCATTTCGAACAGGAGCTATATGCAAAAGAAGCCATAATGGTGTTTCTGAAAAGAAAAAAAAAGAAGAAAGGTAACAGTTTAGATTTCTTTTCTACTTTGAAACACTCTTGTTTGATTAATATTTAATTAAAATTGGGTCCAATATGTTAATTTCCACATTTCTATTCACTATCACTATACATACATACACATATACATACATACACATATACATACATACATACACATACATACATACATACATACACATACATACATACATACATACATACATACATACATGCAAAAATACATACATACATACATACATGCATAAATACATACGTACACACATACATACATACATACATACATACATATACATACATGCATACATACATACATGCATGCATACATACACACATATGCATAGCTAGATAGATAGACAGACAGACAGACAGACTGATAGATAGATTTCTGTACATTTTGATTTTTAGACACCAGAAAGTCGTGAAAGTAATATCAAGGACTCAAAGTTTCATGGATTGTTTCTTATCAGTTTGATGAGCAATATCCACGAACACTCGGCTTTGAGAAACTTTTGTAATCTTCTGTTGATTAAACAGAGAAGCATTAATAGCATTAATTAGTGAGAAAAGGTTTATTTCGCGAGGTTGTTCTTAGCAAATATATCAGCATTATAGTAAACGATATAAATGTTGCTTGGCTGATTGCTTTGTCCAATCGCGCTTTATGTTGCATAGATTGACGGGATAAGAGTATAAACGACAAGTATAAGGAGAGTTAACATGAAAGGTGCTGAGCGAGTGCACATACTAGAATGGATGACAGGCAATGAGTAAAGCACACCACACACAATGACAGAGAAAGACTCATAGAAAGAGGGAGGAAGAGAAGGAGTAAATGACAAAATACTTAGAGAGAGAGAGAGGGGAGAGAGAGAGAGAGACAAAGAGAGACAGAGAGAGATGAAAACAGTATAATAAAGTAGACGGAGTAAGATATAGAGAGGAGAGAGAGAGAGAAAGTAGAAAGAGAAGTGATTGGAAGGCGAGAGAGCGTAGAGGTCGTAAGCTGAGATGGGAGAGAGAGAGAGAGAGAGAGAGAGAGAGAGTAAGGGTGAAAGTGATAGGTCTAGAGATAGATAGGAGAGCGGAGATAGTCAATTATAAATGCATTATAGAGAAATTAAAGAATATATTTCAAGACTTATTATTTGAAAAACAATGAAACCTGTGTAATACAGGCAAGAACCATTAGTTGGAAAGCAATTCAAAATGTAAAACAATAGCAAGTGTTGCAAAGACGAATAAATAGAAATACAAATATTGTCAAATATAAACAGAAAGATATCTATTCGGTAAAGTGAAAATAAATACATAAATACACAAAATATGTGTTTACATGATATTGTCATTCTAGATTATAGGTTATTGAGTGTTTATTTTGAAAAAATAACTAATAGAAAAGAGATTTATGGTTTGACTTTACTTACAATCATACTGGACGTGTGTTTAAGCAAGTTTTAAAGCTTCAAGGTTAAATAGGCAATTTGAATGTAGTCTTGATTTACGCAATGGTATATTAAGTAAATTCGGTTGTAAAGTGCAAGTTTTGAGCGTTGTTGTAATTAGTTTTGAATAATTCGAGAGGATGTTTGCTTAGGCTGTTTGAAAAATGTTACCCACGGAGTACATTGTCTTTCAATTTCTCATTGGATAATAAGTTCACTTTCGCTTTGTATCTTATTTTCTTCTGCGAGTCCCACTTACTAATCGGAATCTTTATTTAACACATGACAACTCTTACAGTTTGAATGAGGAAATAGTAGCTCACTGACTGTGTGATCTATGGCTGTAAGCTGGTGATCTAATCTCATGTGTATGTCGTCCATCGATTAAAAGTATATTTTTATTATTATATTTATTAATAAGTAATTTATTCCTAATACATATCAGTTAATTATTATTTTATCTTTCATCGTGGTATATCCGATTTGTTAGTTGATCATAGTGTGTTCTTATGACCTGCTTATCAATAAAACGAATCAGTCTTGTGTCTATGTTTCAGTTTTTGTCGTATATTTTAATGTTTGGAATGTGTATGTTTATGATTTGTGAACAGGGTACAAACATTTAGCATGTGTCCTCTCAAACAGTATGGAGATTTCCCGAATACAATTTGACACAACGGAAGTAGCGATTCTATCTTTGGAGTTGAAATCACATTGATATTCATGAGGGAGCTAATGAAGAAAATTTTCTAGTTGTGTTAAATTGGATTTCAGTCTGCTGTTATGTCTTTTCTCGGTGCTGTCCAGTAGTTTGTTTCCTTGCTTTTCGTTATCGTTTTTGACTTTGTTTTGGTGTACTTCATTACGATTATTATACAGCTTCTTAGGTCGTTTCCACTAGTAAATGAAGTTAGTTATGGGCTAAATAAAATTTGATCATACAGTTTCTTAAAAGCTCTCTCTCTCTCTCTCTCTCTCTCTCTCTCTCTCTCTCTCTTTATCTCTCTCTCTCTCTTTCTCTCTCTCTCTCTCTCTCTCTCTCTCTCTCTCTCTCTCTCTCTCTCTCTCTATATATATATATATATATATATATATATATACGCGTGCGCACATATCTATGGGTAGATGTACCGTTTCTTTACGATATGTAAAGGTCTGGCGTAAATGAAACAGCTAAATACAGTTTAAATTATTGCAATTATATTTGGTTAGTTTATGCTGATTTAAAAGTAGCACTAATAATTGTATAGCTAGATTTTTAACGAAATTCACTGTTTTCTATACATATGGGATTACAAGGCTAACTTAACGTTTTATTAAAAACTTGGCCATCCAAATATTTGTTTCCTCCTAGTTTTTAAATGTTATTGAATTCCTGTGGTAGATCTAAGAAAAAGTAGTCATTCACCATATCTAATAAAGTTAGCCCCATAAATTAGTTCAACCAACCTTAACTTGCAAAAATTATCAACGAGCCCTTAAATCTGTTGCTCGAAACTTTCTTCGATATGTAAAAGTTCCCGATTAAAAACGACTATTTGAAACCCGATAAATTTTATCAACATGAATGCAAGAAATATATAAAACAAAACTGCACTTCCTATGCTTTTCATGTTATCTATTTTTCAGCAAACTATGCCAAGTACAACAAAGAGGAAAATAAACATTTTATATATAAAAAATGTATTAATATCAATGATACTTTAGTAAGATGATTGATTGTGATTGGTGATTGAGCCGAGTTTAATCTCTCCTAAAGCATGCATCAAAGTTGAAAGAAAAATATTGATAAAGCAAAATTTTTTATTGCATTTTATATTTCTGTTCTCAATATCTTTTTTTTTTGTTAAAATCTCATAAAAATATAAATTTGTTTTTAAAAAATCAGAAAGACTGCAATAAAATAAACTGTATATGACACACTTTTATTTTCATAAAAGCAAATATAAAATGCAGCGCATCAAATGAATTAAGAGACAGAGTTTGAGGTTTCGAGTGTTTGAATTAGTGATTTCATTAGTTATTCAATTCTTACATAGGTTTCCCCTAATGCTTAGATCGAAACACATAACCTATATTTCAAACACTGCATTTCAACAATTTATCTGTTTCTCAATTATTCTAATAAGTAATAATTGGTGTACGTTCGAAATAAGGGCTCCTAATACATAATCAGTTTGCAGAATATATAGATAGTTGATTATGTTAAAAACAAAGGAAAATAAAACGCGTCTCAAGATACTACTAGCTTTTACAGGGTCATGTCAAATTCATAATGTCTATGTGTAAACTACAATTTGTGATCGAGGAACAAACTGGTAAATATTAGGTCATAAAAATCAGTTTAAAGAATAGCTTGAGAAAATTTATATACTGAAATGAAAGCTAGCTAATGAATATTAAATAATGAAAAGTTGATTAAATGAAAGCAAAAAGAGATCGCTAATTAGGATAAGAAGATGTACTACAAAACTTATAGTAAATTTGGTATTAAGTGGAATGATTTTTTAGGCATGAAACAAAATAATCAGTTGAATGCAAAGTAGCTGGAAATCACTTCAGATTACTTAGGTTCATTAAAAAATTTCTGAATAATAATAATATTTACTGAATGACTGAATAATAAAATCAATACATTGATGTTTATTTTGCTTCACGAATTCTTCTTAATTCGGTGACAACTCCATGAACCAAAGTAAGAAACAGTGTATTGATTGCAATAACCATTAACTAGTATTTACATCTTCCGGAATTGTCACATTATCATAAGTGGACGGAAATGTGAGATTAACAAATTGTAGTTGCTTAATCCTAGATGTATCCTAACTGAATTTTACTCATAATAAAATTCGTTTCAACTGTGACCTTTCCAGATTTTGTCTCGGCATTTATCGAATGTGTCCTCTTTTTAAGACGATCAGTCGTAAATTGAGGAAAATTTAACTGTATCGTTCGCAACTCGAGTAGCCACAGAAAAGCAAACAATTAGCTCGAAATATTTCCCTTGAAATAAAAGTAAAATCTTCAAAAACTCGTTCTACAGAATGTTTTTCTCTCTCTTACACGTTCTGTCTTGTTTTTTGATTGTTTTCACGTATGACTTTTAGGTAACTTTACTTTGTATTAATTGAAGTTAGAATGATGGTCGAGGTTTCGATTTTATCTAAATGTGTAATACTAAATTAAATTATTTTCGTCAAAGCCATAAAATATGCTATATTTTAGGGAAAAGGGAATGAGCATACTTTTTAATGGTTTTAGTGGTGTTAATTAAGAGAAATAGCTTCAACTAAAATTTATGACCATGTTGCTTTCGGGCTACATGGGAGATTAACTTTTGTTCGACGTCATTCGTCGTTATTTAGAATCAAGTAAATTACATTCCTGTCTACTACATCATTTTATACTCTTTAACTCTTTAATCAGTTTCAACTCGATAGCTGCGGCCATGCTGGGGCACCGAAACCGAAATGTCACTTCCTTGGTTATGTTATTAATCACTTTCGAAATTAAACTTGTCATTAAGTTATCTTTAAATACTTTCTTTCCCAATACGAATTCAAACGTCTTTATATACACACCTCCAAATTCTTGGTATTGTGTTAACGCTATAAATCATTATATACACAAAAATTTAGCATAAATCATTCTTGACTGAATTTTTTCATTACAGATTTAGTGCCAGTGCTAAAAACAGTTGTTTCACGATTACAATATGCTAGCATGTTGCTTAGTAACAATAGTGCATGAAATGAGTAGTGATATATTCTATGTAGAAGGCGGGCGATACTTAAACCTATTCACTTAAGACATACATATACACACAAGAGTGTGCTAAATTATTTTAACATACATTCTATTATATTTTCAATGTTTTTGTATTTTTCACTTTTGGTGATGAAAAATACAAACACAAAAAATACAAAAGTTATTAGAAGATAATTACAGTAAGTACAGAAAGAAGCTCCTGCTGTTCTCGAGATGCAGGTGCTGACGTCATAAATATAAGCTTTCCGCATTTTATGAATACTAAGCAGAACGCAAGGAAAATGAGAAATGAGAAAATTAGTTGATATAGTTAAATGTAGACGAATGCAGTAAAAATAAATGAAGTTTAATTGAAATATTGGCGAATGTGGTTATGGTAATAATTTAAGATAAAATTCTTGATATTTCAATATTAAATTATGAAGTATCTCACCTAGTTAAATTAACATTTTTACATAGAACCTACTCTAAAGTTCCGTTTCTTGCATTATAAATTGAATAACATTAATTTGATGTAAATTCGTGAATATTTGTTTCAAATATTTTGTTGGTTAGAAAAAAAAAATAAATAAAAGAACGACTATTAAAGTTTTGAGATTAATGGTCTTCCTGTAAGGTGTTGAATTGAAATGATCTTGAAGTGGTGCGAAAAAATATTACAAACACATACAAACCACACATTTAGGCATTCACACATATATACATGTATACACACACATACACACATATACATACACACACATATTTGAATATGTGTGTGTGTGTCTATGTCTACATGTGTAAATGTGCGCGTATCTATATGTGTATGTCTGTGTGTGTGTGTGTGTGTGTGTGTGTGCATATGTAGGTGTATAGAAATATTTAAGATTTTGTTTACAAACATAAGAAAAGTATATTCAAATATATAGTACCGATTTTATACATAGGATTAATTTCAGATAATTCCTTCCATTCTTACTTTTACGCACGTATATTATAGACAAATCGTTCAAGCAATATTTTATGAAAGCTTGAAATAGTGTATCCGTTAAGCATCAGTCAGGCTGATTTTTCATTAGTGGAAGTAGGTCAGTTGGTTGAATAAGTGTCTTATCAAACTCTACAGCGAGTGAGAAAACACTTTATCCAGACATATGATTAGATTGGGTAATAAATTCTAAAAACGTTCACTGGTGCTTCGGAGCTTAGACCCGATTTGAGGTATATTCACGCTACTGAATAAGAATGCGCCCTGCATTTGTTTCTAGCAGTCCTATGTCTTGTGATAATGCACTTATCAATAAATGCAACGCTCATGAGCATATCACAGTGTGTGTTCTCGTGTAATACCGATAGCATTACACGAGATTGCCATTTAATTGCTGTGTAACTATAATTTTTCTTTCTGAAAAACTCTTCTGTTGCACATGGCAGTAATAAACAAAATTGTAATTGTTAATGATCCCAACAACGTATTTTACTTCTCTCACTTGCAAAAGTTTTGTTTTTGTTTTTCTTTTTAGCTGGAAATGAAGACATGGCTTCCTCACGAAGAAAGTGTTTTAAATCATCCAGATTCTGTCTGCAATATATGTGGAGAGCACATAAAGAACAGAGAAACTCCATTTCTGATTTTGTGAAAATAGTATACTTAAGTTATATGAAAATACAATCGGCAGACTAAGATTCCCATCAAGACAGCTCTTGTTGAAGTTCAAACCTTTTATTAAACAGTTTTTTAATGGAGTATCACACGCAGATTCTCGTGTTGCAGTAATATATGCGCTTGGTAGGAAAATGTTCATAGAAAAACTGAATTCTTTCACTAAATGTGGTCAGCAGGTACCGTTCTACACTCATACGTACACACACATATATGTATACTACGCATACACACATACACATACATATATGTGAGTATACATACATACATACACACGCATATATGCATATATATATATATATATATATATATATATATATATATATATATATATATGCATACACATATAATTAATCCACATTACTCTGTAAGGAGCATAGGTCCTTTTTTCAAGTGTCTCTATCGTATATATTTCTCCTTGGACGCGACACTAGTCCATCAAAGGATTACTTATTTTTTCTAGCTGAATGGACGGGAACAATGTGAAATGAAGTGTCTTGCTCAAGAACAACGCTTGCCCGGTCCAGGAAATCATCAGGTGTGCAACATCCTACCTACAAAGCCATGCGCCTCCACAGACACAGACACAGACAGACACACACACACACACACAGACACGCAGACACACACACACACACACACACACACAAACATAACACACACACGCACGCGCGCGCGCTCACACACACACACACACACACACACACACACACACACACATCTTGTCCCTTTGTGTTATTATATAAGTGACAAGCATTTCATGTTTGTAGCACTGGCCTCATATAAATTCTGTTACTTTGAGGAAGTATTTGTATACAAATCTTCATAGAAATTTTCTTAAATTGCCATTTCAATTTTCTTTATACATCTGCTCGTGCAAAACATTATCCTCATTATAGGTCCTCGCCTACCATACTTTTTGTTAAAATTAAGTAGATGAAAATTCTCCAAGAAAGATGAATGGCAAACCTTAATTCGTCTATGGGTCATTTGCAATAAATTGATGATAGTAAAACCATATCGGTGGAGCATTGTTCTGGTTGCTGATTGCGGTAACAAAAAGCATCATAGACAAGCACGAGTTTTACAGCCAATATGGCATTCTTTAGACCAAAATATGAACATCTATATACTTGATCTGAAAGAAGATAATACTGAAATACTCCACTCGTATAATGCAATTTATATACAATAAGTTTCTGATTTTACATGCACAGCATGTCCTGCGTAGAATCATATATTTACCTACAAAACATTAAAATATTTTTCAATAAGTGTTTGATGAAAATTATTGAATTTGTTTTAAATCTCTGAGCCAGAAGTAAGTAGCAACAGTACTACAGATTAAAATCTATTTGCCAACGTAAATTGTCAGTCCTAGTTAGGACGATGTTACTGCCCTTTTTAGCCCCAGAAAAACATCTTTTCCAGCCGGCTACCGACGCACAACTGCGTGGAAATATTAGCTTCCTTGTTCGAGGAATACGGACGCAGTTGTGCGTTGGTAGCCAACTGGAAAAGATGTTTTCCTAGGGCTAAAAATGATAGTAACATCGTCCTAACCAGGACTGCCAATTTACGTTGGCAAATAAATTTTACTCTATTGAATTTGATTTTTCCTCACAAGATATACTAGTAAAATAGAGGTGCATTTTATGCGAGAGGCGAGAACGCGTCTTAATCACGAAAAAATGCAGTACACACACACGCGCGCACATACACATACATTCGCGCACACACATATGTATATAGAGTGAATTTATAATAAAAGAGAACAGAGATTTATATTCAGTTTTATTCAGCAGTTAGTTAATTCTTTTCATTTCTGCACTTACACATGTTTCTGCAGATATATATATATATATATATATATATATATATATATATATATTATGTACTGTCTTTGGAGAGAACGTACGCCAATATTAATAATAATAACAACACATGCACTGGTTCAATATCACATCTTTATTGTTAGTAAATTGATTGAATATCTAGCTAACAAACTTATCGATCGTTTATTTATGTGCTGGTTAAACAGACTCAGGGCGGACCTGAAGTGACAAAGTATGTCACTGAAGAGATCGCGAATAGCAATGAAAGGGTTATGACTAAAAGACAATCGATTCATTCTATAGCCAGCACATTAAAGAAACGATGGATTAGTCGGTTGGTTAGATATTTAACCAACTGACTAACAATAAAGAAACAATATTGAACCACTGCATGTGTTTATTAGTATTGACGTAATGACCCCTCCTGAACACTAGATTTGTTTCAACCCACGAATTGACATCGACAATTTTGCAAACCAAATACGAAAGCGTTGTACATAAACACAGACACGCACGCATGCACACACACACACGCATACAAATACACGCACGTGTATATATATATATATATATATATATATGATTACCAACATGCTTATGCATACAAAATAGGTCATTCAAATTGCACAGGTGGTAGAATAAGTCTTCCACCATAGTAACACATTTATTTTTTGCTTTTCGCAGTCGGTAAATAATAGATTCCTGATGATAGAAACATGTCGTTAACGAGTTTTTGACGAAGGAGGAGCTTAGGCTGTGTGACATCCATATAACGCATATGTATCTTTGACAACGAATCAAGTAACCAGTAAAATTGCGCTGCACTACAGTCTTCCATTCAGGACCATTCAGGACGAATTTGTCACCTTCCGACTCTCACCTGCTTGGTCCAATGAAGAACAGTTTACAAGAATAATAACTTGATGACATAGGTGAGGTAAAAGTGGCTATGAAGTGGATACAACAATGCACATCTGAATTTTTTTCTAAAAAGATTTGTATGTTAGGCTCAGCGCGAGGCGTAAATGCATCGCTTGTGAGGAAGGAAACTATGTCCAAGAGGGCTGTTGTAGACGGAAACTGAAAGAAGCCCGTCGTATATATGTATGTATATATATATATATATATATATATATATATATATATATATATATATATATATATATATATATATATATATATATATATATATATGTATATATGTGTGTGTGTGTGTGTGTGTGTGTGTGTGTGTGTGTGTATGTGTGTGTGTGTATGTGTGTGTGTGTATGTGTGTATGTTTGTGTGTTTGTGTTTTTACTCCACTGACAAGATTTTGCTCCACAAAATATTTTGACTACTTGAATTTAATTCGGTTGGGCAAAATCGAAACAGCTGTAAGGGAGAATGTTGAATTTTTGCAGTTAATAAATTATATTAACGCTACTTCTCCATTTTCTGGATTTTAATTTGAATATTTTTTTAAGAAAGTTTTATACTCAAAACTATTATTTTAGGAATATTACTATTCACAACAATATAATAGGTAACGAATCAGTAAATCATTGGATATTTTCTATCCCTTAAGATGGTTTATTTAATCTCTATTTACCCCCCCCCCCTCTCTCTCTTTATATATATATATATATATATATATATATATATATATATATATATATATATTCTTTTGTTCTACTTGTTTCAGTGATTTGATTGCGGCCATGCAGGAGCACTATCTTGAAGGATTTTAGTCGAACAAATCGACCTCGGGACTTATGTTTTAAGCCTAGTACATATTCTATCGGTTTTCTTTTAGGGAACCGCTAAGTTACGGGGACGTAAACACACCAAGACCAGTAGTCAAGCGGTGATGGCAGTCACAAACGCACACACATACATACACACACGCACATACACACACGCGCACACACATGTATACGCTCACATATATTTACATGTATATATATATATATATATATGTTGGCATGGGGTTCGTTAGTACTATTAGTTCTTACATCAAAAACATATTTGCAGACACAACATACACATACATATATATAGTGTGCGTGTGTAAATAAACATATATATGTCGTGTTTGGAAATACTTTTGTATTTGTTGTAACAACTAACAATGCTAACGAACCCATTTCAACAGGTTTCCGAGAGCCATCTGTTTGATCCAACATTGCGACAAAGAGACGAATAACGGATAATATCTAAAACGTAAAATGATTAGCAAGATAAAATTAATAAACATAACTCTTAATATAATTATTCTTTGTTATATTCGATTACGTCCCTACTCCATCTGGTTACGCCCCCACTTATATCCCGGTCGATCAACGAAGTCTTGCACAAATATACCGCGGTGCTGTGGTCGATTTAATCGACCAGAACCTTTGAAGGTGACGCCTCAGTAAGGCTGTTGTTCAATGACTGAAACAGTGAATACTACATCCATACATACATATGCATACATACGTACATGCATACATATATGCATACATGTATGCATACATATACATACAAGCATGCAGACAGATATACAGATAGACATACAGACATATATTCATACATGTATAAATATAATATTTAATATATATATATAATGTATATGCTTAATTATGTATACATATACATAGAAATGTTTGTATCTGTGTATACATTATATTACACATACACTCAACATATACACGCGTCTAACAATCGTGAGTTCGTGTAAGAATATACATGGAACAGACATCACGAAGGACAAGCATTAATAAAAGCATGAGTTCATAAATTACTTTGAGTATATTGATATTTATTTTAATATGTGTATTTGTGATTCCAGGCACGGCTTTCCCGCTGTTTTGTCAGGCAGAGTGTATGTACACTGTTGTAAAGTATTTTACTGTTTCTATCAAGTCAATAAAGTACGTAGAGGCTCCCTCGCTGTCCTTATATAAAATAGTGTGGATGGTTAACAAATCAAAATATTGAGCGAAGAACATTGTAGTTCGCTTGAAGCATTGCAGTAGAAAAATAGAAAAATATGAATGAAAGGAGAAATAAGAAAAGTTTATAACAATGTAGAAAGTTTAAAGAAACAAAAAGCTTTATATTTCGAGAGCAAAGGCCTTTCTTCAGAAGAATACACTCAATGAAATGTGTATTTACATAGATCCTGCCATTTTAGTCGGCCCGGTGTTTGAGTTAGCAGCAACAGCAGAACTAGTTTAGAAGCTCATGAATATTGAGCAGTTTAGAAGCTCATAAATAATTGACTATTGATAGCAAAATGCAGCATGTAGACAGTTGCATGCATATGCACATGTAAAAAGGCTGTGCATATATTTATATACAGGGATGTGTATATATGTCGCGTCATATAACTTTGTAAGTACAAAATATGAAAGGCCAATTATTCAGAATTCAAACAATCACTTTCAGTATTTTGTCTTTAATTCCTCATATGTACGCATTTGTCAGAGTACAATATCAATTCACAAGATTTATATTGAAGTGATATTACCTGCTGTCAATCAATCTGCCATTCTTTTGAGAATCATAAAATAATCTGCCGTATCATAATGTTCCAAATGTTGAAAGAGTGGGATCTTAATTTTACTGGAATAATGTCTAAAGATATCAGAAGAAAGTATAAAGATGACTGTAACACCTTGATTAATTATATCACCGTAAAAAACAGCATTGATCCAGTGTTACTAATATAAATTACTAATGCAAATCAATCACGAACACAAATCTCAAATTAACAATGTACAAATACAATTTCAGTGTCCTGGCAAATTTCACCGTTCAATGTTTTGTTGATTTACATTGGAGTTGGCTGTTTATTTCGTGGCTAATTCAGTTGAAGTGCCTTGATTGATTTCTTACTTAAAACTGATTTATATCTAATTATCTGCTGATGTTACAAGACTTAGAGATTCTATTCCCGGCATCATGGTTCTTCTGAAAAAAGTCATAACTTACTCACCCATTACGTTTCATTGTTTATACTCTCAGATTAACAAGGTTAACTGTTTACCTGGACATCGTATATGGCATATAGCATATTACATATAGTCTAAGACCTCACATATTGGTTAAAAATTATGACATAAAGCCATCAATTACGGGGAAAGGGGCTACATTGGTACATCGATCCCAATACTCAACTGGTACTCGTTTTATCCATCCCTGAGAGGATGAAAGATAAAGCTGACCTTTGTGGAATTTGAAGTCAGAGCTAAAGACGACGAAATACCGCTAAGTATTTTGCCCGGCGTGCTAACGATTCCACCAGCTCACCGTCTTCCATAAGGCCTCAGATATTGGTTTCATATTTTGACACAAGGCCAGCAACTTCAAGGGAGTGAGTAAGTCGATTACATCGATCGCCAGTGCTCAATTGCCACTTATTTTATCGATCCCGAAAGGGTTGAAAGGGAAAGTCGATGTCGGTGGAATTTGAACTCAACGTAAAGACGGAGGAAATGCCACTCAGTATTTTATCTGGGATGCTAACGATTCTTTTCTACTCTAGGCACAAGGTCCGAAATTTTTGGAAAGGGTCCAGTCGATTAGATCGACCACAGAATGCAACTGGCACTTAATTAATCGACCCCGAAAGGTTGAATGGCAAAGTCGACCTCGGCAGAATTTGAACTCAGAGCATAAAGACAGACGAAATACCACTAAATATTTCGCCTAACGTGCTAACGTTTCTGCCAGCTCACCGTCTTGGGGTGCTAACGATTCTGCCAAGCTGCTATCTTCATAAGACCTGAGATATTAACATATTAAAAATATATGAAAATAAAAGGCAAACTAAAACCTTAAATATTTGACACATTAGCCTTTGTCTACTGATATTTACTTGTTATGCACTTGTTAACAAACAAGCAAACAAAACAAAGGATAAAAACAAAATAATAAAAGAGGACTCTAACATCACGCGCAAATTATGCAAACATTACAATTGAAATAGAAAAACCCCACTTCGATTATGGGTGCTCAACTCTTGCAAAAGGAGGATGTGATCGAGTCGGTGGATACATCCATTAGGTATTATGCTGACAACTAGACGTTAAAACGGAGAATTGGAATAAACGTATTATACAAGTTGTCAACCATCTCAGTGTATCGGTGAGCTGGCAGAATCGTTAGCATACCAGACAAAATGCTTAGCAGCATTTTGTCCGGCGGCTTCATGCTCTGTGTTTAAATGCTGCCGAGATCGAATTTATCTTTCATCCCTTTCAGGATCGATGAAATAAGTACCAGTTGAGCATTGGGTTCGATGCAATCGACTTACCCACTTCCCTGAAAACGCTGGCCTTGTAGCAAATTTGAAGCCAATATCAATTATAGGTATTGTCATTTTACTTCTTATAATATCTCAAATCTACACGAGGAGATTTGAGAAATTTCAACGACTAAAACGGCGTGTAAGTCGAATTAGGAGCCGTCTTCAGAAATTAATGATCTTGTTTTGTAATTTCCTCGAGCACAGAATTCTGTAACCTGAGTTCCGCAACGCGAGCTAGACCTGTCAAATACACTTCGCACCGAATAAATAAAACTCTAAAAACCAATGAAATATATCCTTCAAGAAAATAAAACCTATTCAGAATACAAATAACATTCAACAGACCGAAAAGATAATGTTCACACCTCAGGAGCTGGAAATTGCACCTATACAGGTATTAGAAATTCGCATCAATCTTTTAAATATACGACTGCAATACTAATTGACTGGCGGAATCGGTACCACACCAGGCAAAAACCATAGTGGCATTTCTTCTAGCTTTTGCACCCTGAGTTCAAATGTCACCATGGTCAACTTTGCACTTCATTCTTTGGAATCGATAAAATAAATGCCAGTGGAGCATTGGAATCGATATATTCGATTAGCCCCCTCCCCCTCCCGTCTTCCTCACAAAATTTCAGGTTTGGGCCCCATAGTAGAATGCATATTGTTATATTTTTAAACTATTAAAAATGATGCACAAATACATAACTCTAATCTCAGAACTGCAAGAATTCTTGGCAAGGTTCTTGAAGCATGACCAGTAAGACAAATGTCCCCTTAGTCTTCTGGCTGTGGACAGCTGACACTTTCCATCCATACCCAGCAAAATAAGCTGCGAATTTTTGACACATAATAATAATAATAATAATAATAATAATAATAATAATAATAATAATAATAATAATAATAATAATAATAATAAGAAGAAGAAGAAGAAGAAGAAGAAGAAGAAGAATCCTTTCTACTAAAGGTACAAGGTCTGAAATTTAGGGGGAGGGGGCTAGTCGATTTCGGCGGAATTTGAACTCAGAACCTGAAGACAGACGAAATACTGCTGAGCATTTCGCCCGGCGTTCTAACGATTCTGCCAGCACTCTTCCTTAACAACTACAACAACAACACCTACAACAACAACAACAACAACAACAACAACAACAACAATAAAAAGAGAGAGTACCTGCCGTGAGCGAGAAAAATATTGGCTTCAAAGCTGAATGCCAGAGACATAATTTCGGCAATAAACTCACGCGCAGTCGCAGTAGTTCGGTATGGCGCTGAAATTCCGAAGTGGACAGAAAAGGAGCAAAAGAAGATGGACAGGAAGTCAAAGAAGCTCCTAACAATGCATGAAGCCTATCATCCACATGCAGACACTACATGAAGAGAGCAAATGGATGAAGGGGACTGATAAGTGTAGAAGACTGCATGTGTATGGAACTCGAGAGCTTAATGAGATACCTAACCCAAAGTAAGGAAACGTTGTTAGTGACTGTTAGGAACGAGGGAGTATTGAGAGCAGAGAAAAAGGGAAAACAAGGGAAGAAGTACAAAAAGACATGAAAAAGAATTACGCAAGAAGGGACTTCACAAACAATTCCATGTAACCACAACAGAAGTTCCAAGAAAAAATAGGTAGGATTGGCTGATGGAAGGAACCCTAAATAAAGAGACCGAGAGCACTATACTTGCAGCGCAGGAACAAGCTCTGGCCACGATCTGAAGGGTTAGCCTGAAGAATGAGAAAGTCTCTCTGCTGTGTCGCATGCCGTAGACTTTCTAAAAACTATTATGAGTTATAGTGACACGACCAGGTAGCGAAAGTGCTTCATTGGAAACTGTGCAAAAAGTGGGAGATAGAGAGAGAGGTAAGACGTGGTATGAGCACAAACCGCAGAGAGTAGCAGAGTCAGAGACTAGCAAAATCCTCTGGGTGCTAGAGTATGACAGACTTCACCTAGTGGTGGTGGACAAGATGCACCACATATGCTGTATAGTTAACGTTGCATTCCCCTTTGAACCACGAATAGTCAAGAAGGAAGGCAAAGAGATAGATAGATACAACCCTCTTAAGTACGAAATAGCCTGGCTATGAAAAATGAAGAAGGTGAAGATAGTGCCATTTATTGTTGGATCCTTGGGAACAGTATCAGAAGGCATCAAGAGGAATATAAAAGAATCTGGAATAGAATGCCCAGTAGAATCGTTACAAAAGGTTTGCCTTCTTGGCACGGCCAGAATAATCAAACATAATGACAGGATTTAGGATGCACCACCCAAAATCTGACATAGAAAGGTTATATATACAACGTATAGAAGATGGTAGAGGTCTTATACAACTAGAAAACTATTACAAAATAGCCACCATAGGACTGCAAAAATACCTACTTCAGAAGCAAGGAAAACTAATACAAATAGCCACAAAACACGAACAAAACATAAAAACTGTTTTCAGTTTTTAAGGAAGCTGACAAATACAAACAAGAAGTCATACTACCTAACAACTATGAAGAAAAAGAAGAAAACAAAAGCTATAAAACAAATGAAATCCAAACTAAAACTAGAACAACAACGGGTCATGATAAAACGATGGCAAGAAAAGCCCCTACATGGTAAATACTGGGCTAAACTAAATGCAAAAGAAATAGACAGAGAAAAATCCCAGCAATGGTTGAGAAGCTCAGGACTCAAAGCAGAGACTGAAGGATTTTTAATTGCAGCACAAGACCAAAGCCTCCCCACCAGAAATTACCAAAAACATATAATGAAAAGAAACATAACAAGTAACTGCAGAATATGTGGAGATGGACAAGAAACAATAAATCATATTATCTCTGGCTGCCCAGTCCTGGCTAAGAAGGAATATATTCACAGACACGACAGAGCTGGGACCTATATACACTGGAAGCTATGCCAACACTATGGAATAACAACAGAAAAAAGATGGTATAGGCACACGCCAGAAAAGGTCACAGAAAATGAGAAAGCCTCCATACTCTAGGATATGCCAATACACACAGATAGAGAAATTAAGGCCAATAGGCCAGATATAGTTGTCAGAGATCATGAAGAAAAAAAATGCTTTCTAATTGATGTATCAATAACAACAAATCTCAACGTTTCTCTAAAAGAAATGGAGAAACTTCCAAAATACAAAGACCTGGAAATAGAGGTAACTCGAATGTGGAGTCTAAAAAGAGAAACAATTCCTATCATAGTAGGCGCCTTAGTTATAATAAAACAATATTCAGGCAAATACATAACAAAACACCAGGACTTACAAATATATATAACATACAGAAAATTGCACTACTGGGCACTACATACATCCTACGCAAAACACTCTCAATACAGTAACCATAAGAGCCTCACAGCAAACCACTGCACATACCCAAGGCACATAAAGCTGCGCTCGGTAGTGAAGTGAAAGCACACTATAAAAATAAAACTACTGAATAGTAATAATTCAGTATGAAGCAGTGATTCTCATGGCTTTTGATTTTAACTGATTAGTAGTGTTGTTATGTACATGTTTTGTCTTAGTGTAAAAAGATAACGGGCTACAGCAAATATTCTGCTCAGTACCACAGATTTACTTGTCAGTTGCTTGACCATAACCAGTTGAGCATGTTCTTTGTTGGCTGACGATATGTGCATCTCTGATCATGAGCAGAAGTAGTCGGGAAGCAAACATAGCCAATGTGCCGAGATAGGTTCTTTGGAGTTAGAATAATTCACCTTTCGAAACATTCATCATCCTTAAAACAACCCTTTATTCAAGGATCTTTTGAGCGGGATGGGCTACTCAACCTGAAGAAAATTCTAACTAGGCCCCACCTGCAAGGGCATGCACTGTTTATCTTGATATGAGATCACCATGTCACTCACATATGGTTGTGATGCATGTGCCTGGTGTACCCTTATTAGACGGGTAGTCATGATGGATATAATGGGCTTTGTATATTTGTACCGGCATGCGTTGCTCTCTCTCACTCAACGATGATGATGATAATGATGATGATGATGATGATGATGATAATAATAATAATAATAATAATAATAATAATAATAATAATAATAATAATAATAATAATAATAATAATAATAATAGTAATAATAATAATAATAATAATAATAATAATAGTAATAATAATAATAATAATAATAATAGTAATAATAATAATAATAATAATAATAATAATAATAATAATAATAATAATAATAATAATAATTACAAACATATTAAATAACACCGGTATTATTTCACCCAAGAATAACAATCGAGAAGTACGTACTGTAAGCTTGTTAAGAAAAAAGTACGAAGATATGAACGTGCAAAACAATCTGACAACAGAAATAAACGAACCGGTACCCTACGAAAACGACGACCGTCAAAATAAAGGGCCGGACGTTGATCCTCATGTCCCGCAAACAAAACCAAAACGGCATAAATGGACACGTGAGGAACACATTTCGATCCTACACGCCTATTTCACAGCAGTACTCTACCCAAGAAACGAAAACGCAACAACACATACATATAAAACATGGAAGAAAAATAATGTAAATATAGACCTCGATAAAACAATGAACCCTAACAAACTAGCTAACATAAGAAGATATATTCTAAAAGCAAAAAAAAATATCAGAAATAGAAATAGAACAATTGAAAGGAAAAATACATCAGGAAAATCTAGATAGTAGTCACACAGCAATGCTAAATGATAATATAAACACTGAGATAGCAAAACACGAGGACAAACGTAACATTTCCGGCAAAAACGAAGTAAACAAAAAACAACAAACCCAGACCATAGAGATGTATAATAGTGTACAAAAAGCACCAAACCAGAACACCACAGACAAACATATGAATGAAAAGGAAGGCAAAACAAATATAAAGCCTGGAAATAACGAAGGGAAACCTAATAATTACGATACTATGAAAATGAAAATAACCGAAGAACTGAAAACCACAGATCTTAGAATGGACCACAGATTATATCTCCCAAAAATCAAAATAGACAATAAAACAACATCAATAATAAATAGCATAAACCTGGCCGTCACGGAACTAACAACCACAGAAACAACAGGCAATATCACTGAGCTAAATGACATAATATATGCGGCAGCCACTGCAGCCACAAAAGAAGCAGGATACTCACTCAAACCCATCCGAACAGGAGTTCTACCACCCAAAACAGACCTTGTGGATAAATAACATCCAGAACAAAATTAAAAAAAAGAGAAAAGATTTATCGATTCTCAACGAAATTAGTAAACAATCAACACTACTAAGTAACAAGAAGAAAACAAAAATACTGTACAAATACAGCATTACAAAAAAAGACTTACCTGAGGCAAAAGAAAAACTAAAGCAAGACATCCTTGCCAAAGCACAGAGGATCCGCCGGTATGAGAAACGCCAACGTTTCTTTGAACAAAACAAACAGTTCAAATCCAACCCCAAAAAACTCTACCAAGAACTGGGTAAAAATAAAATAGACATTACTTCAGCACCAACAGCAGAAGAACTAGAGAAATTCTGGAAACAAATATGGTCGGTGAAGCAACAACCCCAAAAAAGGACCATTAAAACAACGAACTTAGCACCTGAGCAACTCTGGGCCCCTATAACAACTGAAGAGGTCACCCAGACACTGCAAAGACTAAGCAACTGGAAGGCACCTGGACACGACAAGATCCCCAATTTCTGGTTAAAACACCTGCCAGAAATGCATAAAAAGCTGGCAGAAAACTTTAACAACATAATAGCAGAGCCAGAGACAATGCCTGAATGGCTCACAAAAGGGAAAACCATCTTAATCCCCAAATCCACGGAAACGGAGAAACCACAAAACTATAGACCTATAACCTGTCTCCCTACGATCTACAAAGCCTTTACTGCAATAATATCGCAGAGATTGAGTAAACACCTGGAAAATAACAACCTGTTTCCAGAAGAGCAGAAGGGATGCTGCAAGGGCTCATACGGCTGTAAAGATCAATTATTGATCAATAAAGCCATAACTGAAGACAGCCGCAGCAAAAAGAAAGGCCTCAGTATGGCCTGGGTGGACTACCAAAAGGCTTTCGACAGTGTTCCCCACACGTGGATTCTGGAAACACTAGCCATAAACAAGGTGGCACCAATTATCATAAAATACATAGAGCACTCAATGAACAAATGGCAGACAGTGCTACAGCTCCAAACAAAAGAGGCACTTGTGAAAACGAAAGCCATCCCCATTAGAAGAGGAATATTCCAGGGAGACACGCTCTCTCCACTCCTGTTCTGCCTGGCACTCACACCTTTAACAGAATTGCTAAATAGAACTGGATGCGGTTACAAATGCTATGGAAAAACAGTCAGCCACCTTCTATATATGGATGACCTAAAATTATATGCAAAAAACGACAAAGAGCTAGAAACACTACTACAGACAGTACACGGCTTTACCAAGGAAATAGAAATGAAATTCGGATTAGAAAAATGTGCCAAAGCAACCCTGAAAAGAGGAAAATTAGTTAAAAGTAGCAATATAACACTAGATAAAGCCAATGAAATAAGAGAACTAGACGAAAGCCAACCATATAAGTATTTAGGAGTCAATGAACTAGATAGGATACAACATACACAAATGAAAGAAAAAATAAAGAAAGAGTACTATAGACGAGTTAGATCAATACTAAAAACAGAGCTCAATGCTAAAAACAAGATAATGGGTATCAACACTTTAGCTGTCCCAGTTATAAGCTACAGCTACAACATCCTTAACTGGACACTAAACGAACTATGTAAAATAGACAGGAAAACAAGAAAAATAATGACAGGATATAGGATGCACCACCCAAAATCTGACATAGAAAGGCTATATATACAACGCACAGAAGGTGGCAGGGGTTTTATACAGCTAGAAGACTATTATAAAATAACCACCATAGGACTGCAAAAATACCTACTCCAGAAGCAAGGGAAACTAATACAAATAGCCACAAAACACGAGCAAAACAAAAAACTGTTTTCAGTATTTAAGGAAGCTGACAAATACAAACAAGAAATCAATCTACCTAACAAATACGAAGAAGAAGAAGAAGAAACAACAAAAGCTATAAAACAAATGAAATCCAAACTAAAACTAGAACAGCAACGGACCATGATAAAACGATGGCAAGAAAAGCCCCTACATGGTAGATACTGGGCTAAACTAAATGCAAAAGAAATAGACAGAGAAAAATCCCAGCAATGGCTGAGAAGCTCAGGACTCAAAGCAGAGACTGAAGGATTTTTAATTGCTGCACAAGACCAAAGCCTCCCCACCAGAAATTACCAAAAACACATTATGAAAAGAAATATAACAAGTAACTGTAGAATATGTGGAGATGGACAAGAAACAATAAATCATATTATCTCTGGCTGCCCAGTCCTGGCTAAGAAGGAATATATTCACAGACACGACAGAGCTGGGACCTATATACACTGGAAGCTATGCCAACATTATGGAATAACAACAGAAAAAAGATGGTATAAACACACGCCAGAAAAGTTCACAGAAAACGAGAAAGCAACCATACTCTGGGATATGCCAATACACACAGATAGAGAAATTAAGGCAAATAGACCAGATATAGTTGTCAAAGATCATGAAGAAAAAAAATGCTTTCTAATTGATGTATCAATACCAGCAGATGACAACGTTTCTCTAAAAGAAATGGAAAAACTTTCAAAAATACAAAGACCTGGAAATAGAGATAACTCGAATGTGGAATCTAAAAACAGAAACAATTCCTATCATAGTAGGTGCCTTAGGTATAATAAAAAAATATTCAGACAAATACATAACAAAAATAGCAGGACTTACAAATATATATAACATACAGAAAATTGCACTACTGGGTACTGCACACATTCTACGCAAAACACTTTCAATACAGTAAACATAAGAGCACCACAGCAAACCACAGCACATACCCAAGGCGCACAGAGCTGCGCTCGGTAGTGAAGTGAAAGCACGTTATAAAAATAAAACTACTGAGTAATAATAATAATAATAATAATTATAATCTACGGGATGCCTGTTCAGATTGACAACAAGATCAAGGTGAATCGTACATAAATAATTATAAAGAACTGGAACAGCTCTTTATAATTTTTTCTAAAATATTAAGTTCTATGATATACATCTTGGTCCTCTCTACATCCGAATATTTGCAACGAAAACTTTGAAGAAGCATTTGAAGTACAAAAGAATTGAAGCAGAATTATGTAAAAAGTAGAATATGAAAGTAAATATCCTGTAAAATATGACAAAAACACAAGATATAGAAAAACGATGCCAAACATTGAAAAACTACACCAAGGATTGCAATTCTACGTTCAGTAAATATATATATATATATATATATATATATAAAGGGAAGAAAACACGTATGTGATGCTATTCAGAATCGTGTGTTTGTCAATTTTGACTTTCAGTCCACTTTTACGTATACTATGCAATTAACCCCCGATACAAAAACAAACAATTCAAAATAATACAACACAAAGCGGCGAGTTACTGAAATAACATTGGAAACAACAAAACAAATGCACATTAGAAGAAAGCATTACTCTTTTCTTTCAAAATACAATGCAGTACACGCCACAAGAATGTACATCCGGGGTATAATAGAAACCCGTATAATTATTTTACAATGATAATATATACAACGATCAACCAACGTAGGTATTGCGTGCACATTGTTGAGTAAAATGCCTTTCACTACCCCACTCGCTTTACGGATGTAATGCGTTCCTGAAAATCTGGCGTAACGCGAAATCCCGTAATGCGAAATTCATTTTCCTATTGATTTTCATATTTTCAAGTGAGATTGCTTTCTTATAGACTTTAATGAAAAAATAAATAAATAAAAAGCAGAAGAAAGCAGAGAAAAAGCAACATAATTTCTAAATATACGCATAACAATACAAATCCATAAAGACACAGAAACACTTAGAAGAATAAGTTAGGGGATTAATGAGAATCATAATATCGCAAGAGTGCGTCCTTACCACAAAAGATGTTGACTACTGAGTGAGGGATGGTGGTAGAATGAGAATTACTAGGAGGATGAGGGAGAACATTTGCTATCTTATTGTTCATTATCACGGACGCCAGCTTGAGGGTTGAAGAACACATCCAAAGTTGTTTGTTGTTTATGACGGTTCAGTAAAGGAACTGAGCTTATTGTAAACTCCTCTAGTAATTTGCATTTTCCGTTCACAATTCATTATCAATAAAATCCTGCAGACCTTCTTCTATGAGTGCCAAAACCCTTTAGCAATAATTTTTGCAGTCAATTTAAGTGTGTAGGTGGAAATTCCATTGTTTCATCTGTATTCTCTGTTTGTTCTTTGTCTAAAAGCATCAACTTCTGGTTAGATAAACCTTTTTCTCTGGGACACAAGCAACTCAAGTTATTTCATCCTCTTTGATTTTTCAACTCTTTCATCCTTTGTAAGTTTCACAATATTTTTCCAATATTTTGATGTAGACTTTCTGTTTGAGGAAAACTTGTAATGTCAAGGATACAGTCTGGCCATACACTTTTACAAGCATTACTCAAAGTTGAAGCTTCTGCTTCATCCCGTGACACAGCTATATTATCCGCAGTTCCATTATGACAAATTTTTATCCAGAAATCTCTAGCTATTGGTTTATCTTCCCTATCAATTACTTTCATAAGTTGTTTGAAAGTTCTCATATAATATGCCTTGAAGTTAACTATCACACCTTGGCTGGAGCCAAAAAGTTGTATTCTTGGGAATGTATTCTATTCTCACATTAACAAAAAATCATCTAAGCCTGCTGCTGGGTGGCTTCGGTACAATGTCTAAAACAAGCAATGTTTTGTTGGAAATATATTTGGGTTAGTACCTTTCCACTGAAAGGCAAAAATTATTTGTAAGCCACTCTTTGAAAAGGCTCTTAGCCATCCATACCTTCTTATTTAAACACTAAACAAGAGGAAGATGGAACTTTGCGAAACCTTTGAAAGCTCTTAGATTTTCAGAGTGATATTCATAAAGAGACTTTAACTTCATATAACCAGTGGCATTTCTTTCCAAAAGAAATGTTAGATGATTTTTCGAAGTTTTAAAACTTGGTTTTGATTTTTCTTCTCAAGAAATAAAAGTTCTAGCAGGTATACGCTCCCAGAAAAGTATAACTACTCAGGTGTGTAACCCACTTGAGCAAGCATTTTCTTTAATTATCCAGGATAAATTGTAACAACCTCTATACCGACACTCGCTGATTCACTAGTCATTTGTATGTTGTGAAAATTCATGTGTTTTTTAAACTCGCCTTTACTAATAAAAAAAAAGGTGTTCCATTAGAAGTTTCACTTTCCTTTTTTTCTGCAAATCGTTAAACTTTTGACTCTTTTTCTGAATTATCATCGTGTTTATCGGCACATTACACTGATTTTAACCCTCAATTCATAGACTCAAAGTCATTTCATTTTAAGCATTACGTTTGATCCATAGAAAAATAAGGTCCGGACAGTCAAGGGAGTAGCTTCTTGAACACTCGACATAATTTTCTCTCCGTTGTCACATATTTTTCCCACCGTAGACATTCAATATTTAATGCTTTGGCAATAAAACTCACATTTACTGCCACATCAAGTTTAATATCCAGTGTAATCCTTTTACTGTTCCATTTCCCACTTTAGCCTTCAAGTTCTATTTCATAGATTCTTTCGAGTCATCGTAAATTGAAAGCAAATCCAAACAGCAGCGGCGATTAATTATCCACAACAAATGTGTAATAAAGAAAAATTGGCCGAGCAAAGATTTGCTTTGTGAGAGTAGAAAATTGTCTTATTGCTATTGATGTAGTAATGAAACTGTGATGAGAAGGGGGAAGGACTGGAGAAGAGGATTATGATTACTGTTAACTGAAGGGGCAGCAGACAATTTATAGGCAATTCACCCCTTTACACTTCTGAGTTCAGACTTAAACACATACATATACACACACACACATATGCTGATATCTGTTGTAGCCAATTGGATTCAAAAGTGAACGGGTTACATTGGCTTAGATGTTAGTGACAGCGGTCAAGTATTGTTGGTGTTGTAGTAGTAGTTATGTTGTACTTACTAATTGTATTGTTGTGGCTGTTTAGTCACGAGTCAGCCCTCATTGATCTTAGATCTAAAGACATTTCATTCAACTTTTAAAATGTATTGATACCATTTATATATTTTTAATTGAAATGGATTTTTGTTTCTTTTCTTCTATACTATTGCTGTTGGTGGTTGTGTTGGAGGTTGAAGATAAAAACACATATGCATACACACACACATTCATTCATATATGTGCATATATATATATATATATATATATATATATATATATATGTATATATATATATACACACACACATACACAAACATACTCACATTATTTACCTTATATATGCATATGTTATACTTGGGCATGTGTGTGTGTGTGTGTGTGTGTGTGTGTGTGTGTGTGTGTTTGTGTGTAACGTAATGATAGTTTTTCAAATCGCAAACGATATACTTTGATCTTAACTAAAACCCATGTGGCCATTGAGCTAAAAAGAAAGTGTAGTTTTATACTATGCCATACGAGTTTCCGTAAGAGCGAAAATTACAGACCGCATCCCGAAATTAATGGTCATATTTTACAATTTCCGTGAACGCGAAGCCCTGTATGTTGAGAATAGCCGTAACGCAGGGGATGTCTGTATGTGTGTGCATACTTGCCTATGTATGCGTGCATGTATGTTTATTTGTAAGCATATATGTGTATGCATATTTGTGTTTTCTAGCGAAAAGTGCTCCATACATAATGTGTCAGTCGTGCGCTGACATTCTTATAATCAGATTCTTATTTCTTTACTGCCCTCAAGGGGCTACACGCAGAGGGAACATAGAAGGACAGACAAACGGATTAAGTCGATTATATCGACCCCAGTGCGTAACTGGTACTTATTTAATCGACCCCGAAAGGATAAAAGGCAAAGTCGACCTCGGCGGAATTTGAACTCAGAACGTAGCGGCAGACGAAATACCACTAAACATTTCGCCCGGCGTGCTAACGCTTCTGCCAACTCACCGCCTTTGACATTCTTATAATCAGATTCATCGACATGTGAAATTAGCTAAAGCAACCGCACGGTTTGACGGAATATTGAGATTTACCAAAATGCAGACACACACACACACACACACACACACACACACACACACACACACACACACACACGACATTAGTACTTGTATTTAGTTCTATTAATTCTATATTGAGCTTAATTTATCGTGGCGGGACATAACCAACAGAAACGGTTTTAAAACGGCGAAACCGTAAACCTAGACAACTAACGCATGCACATATAGAAACATTATGTCTTAACGATGTTTATATTTACAAACAATGTAAAATTGTTTATATTTACAAACATTGTATAAACTCTTCAATCTTATTCAAACACGAATGAAAGCAAAACATGAAAGAAATGTTGGGAAAAAACATTAACATATTGTTTGTAAATAAATAACAAAGTATGAACTATTAAATTCAATATCTTTATATATTCCTCTTTATCAGGAGAAAACAGAGTATGGTTTCGAGTTCAAGTTCATCCTTTATTTTCTCTTGATGAAGAGGTATTAACTTCAAAATATAGAAATATAAGATGAATTGCAAATTGCTGGTCTTCCTTCTTCACTTCCGATTTCACTCATATATTTTTCAATTTGCATTGTATTGGGTTTTGAACAATTTCAATTCAAAAGTTTCATATCTCCATACATTTAAAATTTTTTTATACTTTAAGAGAACAAACTTTACACAAACATTTAAAGTGAAATATATGCGTGTTTATCGTGTTTTGTCTGTGTGATTGTGCACGAGGGTTCACTATTAAATGTGTGTGTGTGTGCGTGTTTATATATGTGTGTGTGTGTGTGATATTTTGTATGTTCAGTATTTCTAATTTTTTGGGTTTGTATATATATATATATATATATATGGGGGAGCGGTGTCATTCTTCAAGATGACTCTCATAAGCATACAAACGCAAAAATTAGATTCACTAGACAAGGGTATTTGGCGCCGCCGATATCTGAGCAAGAAGACAAACGTTCGGGTCTTCAGTTCTCTGGTCCTTACTGTCTGGCTCTTTAGTTGTGAGACTTGGAGCCATTAGGAGTAACCCGAGCTCCCTTGGTAACAGTACTCTTCGCAGGATTACGGGTTATCTTTGATCGGATTTCATAACCGAACCAACGATTCTACTCAGAAACTGGGGCGTTCGCATAAGACTGTTTGGTCATGTTACTCGATTTTCCGAGCTGGAAATAGAATGCTCTGTTCTCTGAGGATCCTACTGAGGTGACAGCTCGTGTTGATCGGCCACATGTCACGGGGTCGAAGCGGATGGGCAAATATCTCGCAGAGATGGAGACAGACTGGGACACTGCTTGGTCGGTTAACAGGGACAACCCGAGAAAATATCGACAAATGGTGAATACGCCGACGCGCTGCAACGGTGCATACCCCAATCAATACCCGATCTAGCTGTATGTGTATGTGTATATCTATTTCTGCATGTCAGTGTGTTTGTATGCGATCGAGCTGTTTCCAGTTGACTCTCAGCTAAAGATGAGAGAGAGAGAGAGAGAGAGAGAGAGAGAGAGAGAGAGAGAGAGAGAGAGAGAGAGAGAGAGAAAGAGAGAGAGAGAGAGAGAGAGAGAGAAAGAGAGAGAGAGAGAGAGAGAGAGAGAGAGAGAGAGAGAGAGAGAGAGAGGATGAAAATATTGATTTTTCTGGGTTGATGAAATAAGGAAAATATTCCAAATATTTCTGGGCTCAGAAATGTACTTGAATTGATTTGTTTCTGTCTTTCTGATTCTTTCTGATTCATGCTAAGTATCTCACAAAGCATATATTTTTAAACTGAGGATGAGCCGTCAAATGCACAAATATACAAAATTGACCTATCCACTACGGAAATAGCTTAATTTATAACTGCTTTAAATATCTTTCTAGTGATGTAGGTTACGACGCCCCCTTGCGAGAAATAGACTAGACCGAGCGATTACAAATAGTAGCGGTCAGAGTGTGTTAGTTCGAGTTGAGTTCGCAGTGAAGTTGGAAGGTGTCGGCTGGTTAGTTCATTATTTGTTTGTTAGTTCGAGAAGAGATTGTAAGATCGTTGCGTTGTTATTACGACTGCATCGTTATCGTGTTTATTGTTACGACACTAGTACAGTTTATCAAAACTATCCGTCAGAATATCGTGGCAGTTCCGCGATATTGGAAACGAAGGATACAACAATCTTAAAATAATTAACCTATGCCATTGCGAACGAAAATCCCTCCGAGAAGCGATCAACACACCATGAAGCAGTTCATTGAATGAATTCCCCTCTTCTTTTGCACATCAAAAGTATAGAAGGCATATATTTACATTTATATATTTCTTTCACAGCATAGACTTTTATATCCAATAAAATGAAATAAAATAATTTCTCAATAAGATACACATTGTAGCTCAAGTAAAATGTATCCAGATTTTACGATGAAAACCAATCCCATAGCTGACAATTCATAGCACTGAATATGTGTATATAATATGTACACAAAGTTACAAATTGATCTTCGATCTTCAAACTTTTCACTTATAGTCAAGGTGGATATTTCTTATAAGATTTCCACATACTTCTTTCTCTGCACATTATATTATACACAATGCTCCTCTTCTTGCAATCGATAAGAGGATCCTATCTGCCTATAAGTTTATCAAAATGATAAAATTTGAAGTCGGTAGACGTGATGGATTTTCCTAAACTTGGTAGGTATTTCCTAAACGTGACATCTGCTTACATTGTTACATCAAATTAAATGTCATCGTATCATGTACAAACCTTAGTTAACTTATCTTCCCTAACAGCTCGTCAAGGCAGAAACGTCATATTATATTGTGTCACTTTAAAATAGGCCTTGAAACAGTTCTTTCGCCCCTTTATATAAGTTGACTGTATCACTTTTGTGTGTTGCTTGCTTGTTGCATGCAGAACATGAAACATATTTCCGCTGTTCACAAAATTGGCGCTGTCAATGATAAATTAAGCATTTTAAGAATGTGGGTTTTGGTGGAATAATTCTGTAGAGCTGAGTTACTCCGACGTATAGTGAGGTTTCTTCATGGGTTTCCATTTGTGTGAGTGAAATGGCCCAAATCTCTATCCGTACTTAGATTTCTTGAAGAGATATCCACCACAAAAGAGCATGGAGGTATGATTGCTTGCAGGTTCATCCCTTTTTTGAACACACTTTACCACGAGTAGCACTCTGCACAAACGACATTCTTTAACTTTCCTGTAGTCGAGTATCATATCACTAAGCTCGTGCTGATAAAATCCAGAGTAATGAGTCGTGGTATTAAGAGCGACTGGAAAAATGCTGCATAGCAGATGCAAGGTGTCTTTTCTCGAAAGTGCATGCAGCTTTTAGAATAATTGTTTTGTGATAAAACAATTACGAGTGTGTGCGCACGCATCTGTACATATATATATATATGACTGTATATGTATTGTATTTGTGTGTGCGTGATTGCATGTGCGTGTGTGCGTGTGTGTGTGTGCGTGTGTGTGTGTGAGTGTGTGTGCAAACTAGTGATATATTGACGCATAATATATATGCATACATATGCATGTTTTACTCTTGCACCCAGATCCTTTTGGTCGGACGTTAACTGTTCTGTATAATTTTACCCTAATACTTCCTTAGTTATTGCCCATCCTGTTACAGCCTCATTTACATACACATAGATTTGTGTGCAAGTGTGCTTGTATATACACAGACACACATGTACACATACACGCACACACACACATATACAAATATATACATACAGACATATAATATATGTACATATACATATATGTGCATACATAAACACACGTACACACAAACGCTTACACACACACACATGTATATGCTATTATCGTATCGAAGTGCATTAATGTTTTGTATCCTGTTACGGAGATCAATATATTACATATATCAACTTGCAAATGAATATAGAGCATTTAGTGAAAGGAGCGGGGTTATTTACATTAATGGATCGATGTATTGTATCTAAGTGAAGTGATCGATAACGAGTATTGTAGTGAAAGGGATAAATGTATTAAATTTCACATCACGGACCTGGAAGACCACTTTACACGGACGACCAATTGACATCGTTCTAAATTTGGAAAAAAAAACTATCGCATCATCAGTTAAGAACAAGTTTTTATATATTTGAAATAGAAAATTCGTTTCACACACAAGTGTCGTTGTTGGCATTACAAACATCAATTATGTTTACGCAACAGAAAGTTGAGAAAATTGCTCAACTGCTTAGTGTTCTTTGGTGCAGAAGAGAAAAGTAAAAGTGGAAAGGCTAGAATACTGTGGGCAATATCAAATGCTGGATAATTATAAGACTGGTGTTAGAAGAGGAAAGTAAATATAAGAATAATAACGAAAGTGAGATGGATAGATAGATAGATAGATATGAAGCAAGAAGAAGAGAAGATACGCGAGTAAAAGAAAACAAATACACAAGCACAAGCGCATATGTACACACATATAAATACATGTAGTATGTATGTATGTATGTACGTACGTATGTATGTATGTATGTATGTACAAACAATATATGAGTATATGCATATATATGTACATGTATGTATATACGTTCATCTACATGTACATATAGATACATAACTGAGTAAATGACATGGCAAAAGAACAAGGACAAAATGGTAAACAATGTGCAACAAACAAGCAGGCCACATAGAAACATCCCCTTCATCAGCTGCCACCATTAAAACTCCGGCGTTTCGAAGAATTAAGGCAGTACGCATCGTTAAAATGGTTCTTCCCACGAACACAAATTAAATTGTTCTCGTGGAGGGTAGTGGCGGACAGAAAACAAGACAGGAAAACGAAACGGTGAAATAAACAAACAAAAAGGCTGTACAGCCAGACGTGAAGTGTGTATGTCTTGAACGCTGTGAAGCACGTACAGGAGGGGCAAAGAAGTACGTGCGAGCTTGGTGATTCCAAGAACGAAAAAAAATAGCAGCCGGACACACGTGACCAAGGCTGTGTGAAGAGAAAGAGTAGCAGAGGGAAAAGGAGGGGAGGAAGTAGAATAAAAGTGAGCAACGAGAGGTAGAGAGAGAGAGAGAGAGAGAGATAGTAGTAGTAACGGTGAGAGGCGAAGGACGAGTAACAAGAGAGAGAGAGAGAGAAGTAGTGACAGGTAGAGGCGAAGAACAATAGAGAGAAGTAGTGACAGGTAGAGGCGAAGAACAATAGAGAGAAGAATGAGAGGGGGAAATAGAAATAGAGAGTCGCGTTAGAAAAATAGTTAAAACTTACTGTATAAAGGTAACGCGTGCGTTCTGTCGTGATACAAACAATATATGAGTATATGCACATATATGTACATGTATGTATATACGTTCATCTACATGTACATATAGATACATAACTGGGTACATGACGTGGCAAAAGAACAAGGACAAAATGGTAAACAAGGTGCAACAAACAAGCAGGCCACATAGAAACATCCCCTTCATCAGCTGCCACCATTAAAACTCTGGCGTTTCGAAGAATTAAGGCAGTACGCATCGTTAAAATATGTATGTATGTGTGTGTGTAAGTGTGTGTATGTGTCTGCCTGCCTGCATATCTATCTATCTATCTATCTATCTATCTATCTATCTATCTATCTATCTATCTATCTGTCTGTCCGTCTATCTATCTGTCTGTCTGTCTGTTTGTCTGTCTGTCTGTCTGTTTGTGTGTGTTTGTGAGTGTGTGTGGTGCGTGGTATCTTGAGCAAGTGTCTCTACTAAAGCCTCGGACCAAAGCCTTATGAGTCTATTTGGCAGACGGAAACTGAAAGAAGCCCGTTATATATATTAATACAATTTTTAAATATAAGGAGGATTAAAAAAAATTCAAAGTTATCAAATCTTTTATCAGGATGTTACTAACCTTTCTTGGAGGAAGTGTACACACACACACATGTGTGTGTATGTGAGTGAGTGTATAAAAAGAGACAGCGATTATATATCACCTGAGGAGATTCAACTAGGTCCTATCATACGGGTAAACCGTTACTTAATTTAAATTAAAATCCTGTATATATGTGGATCTATGTTGTATCGAAACATGTGTAGTGACCATTAAACAGCTGTCAAATCATACTCCCTCTTCCTTTTATTCTTTCCTTTTTATTTCTCCCGTACGAGGGATGCCTAAGCCTAGAATTGGTAGCATACCATAATGCTGCTGGCTATCTGCTCATTCTAAGGATGAACGAACTCTTTTGTACTCTAACACGTTCTTAACAGAATACACGTCAACTATATGTATATATTTATATATGTATGTATGTATATATATATATATATATATATATATATATATATATATATATATATTAATACTTTTAGCTCAGATTTTCCTTGGGGCTGGCCAGATTGGAGCAATCTCGAGTATAACCAGCCGAAATTGCAAAGATAATCTGGAACTCGACTGAGGATAGAAAACTCCGAATGACCCGCCCTTGTTTTCTTTTGTATCGTCTGTCTACATGTTTTGTTCTCCCTTTTTTGTATCACCTGTCTGGATGTGTTGCGTTCTTGTCCCATTTTTGTATTTTTTATATATAAAATATAGCGGCGTACGTACACTTTGGTCTCTTATATGTAAGTATATACATATCTAAATTTTGTACGACTCTATTATTCTATTCTTTCCTTCTTTCTATCAGCCCTTTCACACTTTGTTCATTCCACTCTTCGTTCTTTCGTTCCCCCTCTCTCACATTTCCTGGCCTTCTTTTCTTGCTCACTTTCCCTCCTCTTTCACTTCACTGTGTCTCTTTTATTTTTTCTCGCCCTTCCTTAATTCTTCTATCCCTCTGCCTCTACCTCTCTCTTCTCTCCCCACGTGACCGGTGTTTGGTCAAGCCTGACCTTTCTTTCTTGGTTCGACTACCATCCGTGCTACATCTATATTCTGCCCTGTGTCTGCCTAATCTTAGGTCCCTGCCTTAAGGCTTTACTTCCACACACGCCAGCTTAATTTAATTTGTCGTTAGTCGAAAGACACCTGTTGGTATGTTTTGTTAATTGCATTTGTTTTTGTGTAACATTTCTCCATTTTTTTCTGTCCTTGTTTTCGTATACTTTCGCTGCTTTCTTCCAAGGAATCTAATGCTCTTAGCTTAGTTTTTCCTTGGGGCTGGCCAGATTGGAGCAATCTCGAGTATAACCAACCGAAGTTGCAAAGATAATCTGGAACTCGAATGAGAAAAGAAAACTCCGAATGACCTGTCCTTCTTTTCTTTGTATCGTCTGTATGGATGTTTTATTGTCCCTTTTTTGTATCACCTGACTGTCTGGATGGTTTGCATTCTTGTCCCATTTTGTATTTTATATATATATATATATATATATATATATATATATATATATATATATATATATATATATATATATATATATATATATATATATATATATATATATATGAGACGTGTGAGAGAGGTAGAGAGAACAAAAACACATTTGACAGGTGTACATATTCAAATGGAGAAGGAGAGGGAAAGAGAGTGAGGCAGAGTGGGAGGAGAGAAAGATAGAGAAGTTGAATAAATAAGCGAGTCAGTCAGAAAATAAACATGGTTAGTGTTTGGAGTGAAACAAGCCTACACACGACTGGCTGATTCTATGAAACTATTAGAAATAGCAGGCTTACCCCCAAATTGCACTCGTGATCAGCGAGTTAAATTAGATATATACTTACGTTTAGAATGTTCAATACCTTATCGTAGACACCGAGATGTGACCAGAAGGGTTCGCGAAGATGCTCCATGTTTACATTGCATTACGGTGATCAGAACTGATGCCGTATATAAGACTAACAGAAGCGGAATCGAAGTAGTTGGATACGTAGATAACATACATGGAAATAACGTAGACCTGTCGTTTGACAAAAGGACAAATACTGCATTCAACGCGGATATAAGCCGACGTTCTAGTTTGGATGGGTCTCGTTACAAAGAGCTTTTGACCAAAATTCGTGTAGTCATAGTTCTGTCACATTGAGAGAACCTGACAAACTGTAAAGATGAAATTTAAGGAGGTTGATATGATGAATCGTTTGTGCAGCAAGGAGGACGGTGAATAGGAGGGAAAGTATACTTGACAGAAGAGCGGTTTGTTTTCCCTGTTCTCTCTAAATATTTCTTTCGTGGATATATATATATATCTACTTTTCAACGAAACAAAATACTATTTATTTTGGGCATGAAATAACGGATTATGTACGAGGGGGTGCTGATAAAAATCTGGCTTTAACTGTGAATGCATGGTTGGAGGCCTGGTGAAATGCCTGGTTGGAGGCTCAACCTTCCGAGTTCTTTTACAGGGCTTAGAGAAACTGAAAAACCGCTTCAGTAAGTGTGTGAATCTGAGAGGGGAATATGTTTACTAAAATCATAATTAATTGATTCTCTTGCATTTTCTTTTACCCAAAGCCAGGAACTTTCCCCTCCCCCATCCTATGAGTACACTATATCGAAGTGTTTTACTATTCAGTCTCTTTACTTAATGTTTATGATAACTTCTTTTTAATGATGATTATGATTTCAAAATAAAATAGGATATTTTTTAGATAATAATTAAATGTAACTGAATTTAGAGTTGACGTTAAAAAAGATAATAGTCATAACTAATTAGATGAAATAAAGAAATTGCGAAGGAAACTTACTGTTCTTTTTATACAGTAGAATTTCAACCTGTTCCTGTTGTAATTTCTCAAAGGATACACGAACCTTCTCGAGTATATTTTTATCTGTGAGTTCTCCATACATGAAGCTGCATGTGCTACTCTTTTGCATAACTTCAGCTCGGTTGTAACCAGAAAGTTTGCAAAAGCCATCGTTACAATATACAATTGGATAATCGACAATTCGTGCATTGGCGAGTAAGAAGCAGCTATCTGTAAAAGATAAAAATAAAAATTATAATTATTATAACACAGCAGTATATTTCTGTAAAAATATGTAAATGAAAACATAGTGGAAATTGTATATCCTTGCAGGATATCGATGTTATAACGGGAAATACCGAGTGATCTTTGGTTCTACAGTTCGTTTTAGCTATTACGGCTATGGCCAAAATGGAGTATCACCTTCTACCTACTGTTTTTACGATAAATCTCTTCTCTCTATCTTTTATTAGTTCTCCAGAACGGGGACCAATTGTATGCAGAAAGCATGGATTGTCTGACAGAGGTACATAATTATCTTTTTAATTTATTTACAGCTCATAGTACTGATAATGCTGGTACTAACAAAAAGGTATAATTAGATGACTAACTATCAATAGAAAGATAACATAACATCCAAAAATGATTTAGTTGTCGGTAGAGGGAGAAATTTGATGTTAATGTGAGGTTTGACAATTCTAGCACTAAATTGTTGTTGACAATAGTATGTTGTCAGTTATTCACTTACGATTGTTCTATACTTATATCATTATCATCATCATCATCATCATCATCATCATCACCATCATCATCATCATCATCATCACCATCACCATCATCATCATCATCATCATCATCACCATCATCATCAACAAGGCGGTTAACTTGCAGAATCGTTACCACCCTGGACAAAATGCTTTCCAGCATTTCTTTCTAAGACCTGTATGATCGACATTGAAACTTTCACCAGTTCTGTGGACAAGTTATATAATAGCCAGGCACCAGAAAGAAATCTCAGAGTTGATTACAGGCACAAGTCATTATCCTTATATTGAAGGCCACTCAAATATTTCAAGAAATTATTAAAGGTCAGACTGATATAGCGAACTGGCTTGCCATAGCACGAGCAAACCTAATGACCAAGAACGAAAACACTGCTTCAGGAGAGAACTATGGGCCCATAACTTGCCTTAACATTATGCACAAATTGTACACCAGCTCTCTGAGCCAATTCCTCTAACGCCATTGCAAGTCAAATGATATAGTCACTCACAGGCATGTGAAAGAAAGGAGTAACGTGTTGTGCCGAACAACTTTTGATAAATAAGGCTGTACTGCCTGAAGTTAGAAAACACAGCAGGAAATTTGTGACAATACGGATTGATTACAACATGGATTGAAACATCCAAATTTATCCGCTGCTTTAGTTGCTGTCATCAAATGGCTCAAGTAAACCTGGTTCACAATCCCCACACTTGTAACAGAAAATGGAACAATTGTTTCTGATGTTACTAATATTCCAACTGGTATATTCCAAGTGAGTTGTCTATATGTACTTCTGTTTATTTTAGCCATCATTGAACTGTAATTTCTTTTATCAAAATCCACTGGTTATGCTCTAGGTCCACAATAACAAGCGACACCAACATTACCACTAATTTCTTTGTCACGATCGAATAATTTATGCCCGAAATATTTTCAACACTGAAATACAGCTGGATTTAATGACATTTTCCGCTGATTTAAGGACGAAGTTTGGCCAAAAGAAATATTCATAGATAGCGACTGAACATAGAAAAACTGTTCAAAATCTTTACATCAGTTGTATATATATTTCTTCTGTTCCACAAATGATGCGTTACAAATACCTAGATAATGAAAATATATCACAAGTATTGTGAAATAATAAGGCAGAGTAACTAAAGAATATTATACAAGATTAAATAAAAGTGGTCAGAGCTTTCCTCTTCAACAAGACAATATTCCATATTGCATTTGCCGTACCCGTGCTAATACCAGCATTTGTAATATTCGACTGGTCTAGAGAGGAAATCCAATCAATGGAAACCTTAACGATCCTAACATTAGTTGCAAATTTCTACAAAAACAGTAATATTGACAGACTGAGAGGAAAATAAGGAAGACGGACCTTACGATCAATGCAGCCAGCCACTGACTGCTTAGACGGCACTTACTAAACAATAGCAGCAAAAATAATGAACATATCAACGTAAATTTGAAAAACGAAGTGAACAAAATCCTGCTGGTCGGTAGGCAACACCTGCAGAAGAATTAACTTCCTGATGATCTCACATACGCACACAGAAGTGCAGGAAGAGTATACCTCAGTAAAGACCTGGAAGAGAAACACTCTGCATATCACAAAAGCATTATTTACATTTGACGGATATTTGTCCTCATCTTGTTTGTTGTTAACACAACGTTTCGGCTGATATACCCGCCAGCCTTCTTCAGGAGTCTTTGGGAAATTTCGAGCCCCTA
>NC_142944.1:3280677-3319467 GCF_046866305.1 Octopus bimaculoides
AGCATTGAGGCCTACTACCTTGCTTCTGTCCATTAATTCTGTTTTAAGTATTAATGAAGGCCGTCTGTAATATTCCTTCCTATTCTTCCATTTGTTTGTATTGTACACTGTCTAGTTCATTAATTCCTAAGTATGTGTACGCTTTTCTGTCAAATTCTCTTCTCCCTATTTCTTTCCAAACTGACGTTTGTGTTCTTAATTAATTTTCCTTACGAGTGTATGCGTAAGCGTAGCAATGTAACGAAGATCTCACTTCACAATTCTGTGGTTATGGATTCGATTTTACAGCGCCGTCAGTTCGTGTTACTAACTGCTTTAAATCATTACCTCTTATTAACAAATGCCTTTATAAGTGAGATTTAGTTAACAACGACTGAGAAATTTATTTGGAATATGATAGAGACCATTTTCCTTTCTGGATGATAGATCTAATCTGTTACCTGGTTTAACAACCTCTCTTCATCCTTGTGCGAATTTAAATAAGGATTCTATATAAGAATTCCCGTCAGGTACCTAGTCTGATGATACCTTTCTCCCTTCCTCTGAACAACTATGGGAGACCTTAAAATGATTCATGCGTACTGCGCTTCCTTCTAACACTAACTCATTAGAAAAGAAAATAACATTTCTAATTCTTTCTAAATCTGTGTTTGGTGCAAATTTATTAGCACTGCATTCCATCTAACATAAAATTAGTGTTCTTAATTAATTGTTTCTCTCCAATCCGACTTTTATATCTTTAATATCAATTTTTTTAGCGTTCAAATAATAGTAAAATTTCTAGGTGTATGGTCACCTGCAGCATACGATAAAGAGTTATCTTTATACAAAAGGCATTGATTGTCCTTCTACAACATTTGTATCTGAATCTAACCAGGTTTAATATGTTTAAATATGTTAATACCATGTAGAAACAGGCGCATTGCTTGGTTGATAGGAGTATTCGGATCACGAACGTAAGGTTCTGAATTCGAAAACCGGCGGCGCGTTGAGACCTTTGGCGAGACACTTTATTTCACGTTGCTCCAGTCCAATCAGCTGGCAAAAATGGGTTGTACCTGTAATTCATTAGGGCCAATCTTGTCCCACTCTGTGTCCCACTGAATCTCATTGAGAACTACGTTAAGGATTCACGTGTCTGTGGAGTGCTCAGCCACTTGTACATTAATTTCACGAGCAGGCTGTTCCGTTGATCGGATCAGCTCCGGCTGTACGTAGATCGGTGGTGCCTTAGCTTTTTCATTTTGCTTCTACACAGTCGTTTGGTTTTGTTATGGTGATAATTAGCATACTATTGGTAATTTCTATTTGGAAAATAATTTCAAGCTTATTATGTGCGACATGGTAGCTTGTCACTATGTTCAATTTCCAAACTATTTTTACATTGTAATATGTTTTGCCATGTGAGACTAAAGAATTCTTCCTTGAAACAGATGAAATGTGCTGGTAATATCTTTATTTTGCAAACAACTTTTCCCCTTTCGTATATTGAGAAAATGGACTAGTTCACAGTCACCCACACAAATTTCGAACTATAAAAACACACTTTAAGTATTAAACAGGCAACGAATAAAGTATGAATTGGAATAATTTGCAGAAGATTACATACAATGTGAAAGGAAAACTTATAATACTTTTTTTTATCGATACTAATCCTAAGAATAGTTTTAGTAATTTGACAAACAATAAGAGCATTCACGTCCAAGAAAAAGTCTAGGCATATCGTGAATATAGTGAGATACAAGCCTACCCCGAAACCCTTACTACAGTGAATGGGTAGCGTAATACAAGTGTGACAGTAGGAGAGCATTGGAACTTGTCCTGATTAGTGCATAATATAGGCTTCAAATAAAAGTGAATATAACACATGCAATTTAAATCTTGAAAATTACTTTTCTGATTAGAGTGATTTTGGCGATTCGCTTAGCAATGGTAACAATGTACAACTTTGCCTGCAAAAATTACTTTACAGATATCGCTTCCAAGGAGGAAGTTTTAGATATTGACTTTATTTTGAGAAAATATTTTCAATTGTAAATTAAAAATGTCTTCTCGCTCGCAGTATCTTGAGTTATAACAAACGTTTCTCCAAACAATAAACAAAAAGAAGAGACAGAACACGAATGCTTTGCAAAAATATGCATAATACTTTAAAAGGAAAATATTATAATATTGGAAACTGTGACATACCATAATAACACTGGAAGTAGCTTTAGTGATTCAGGTAGCAACAACAACAGTACTCACTCTCTAATATAATTTGCCAAGCGAGAATTTTGCAAATTAGCATTGGGAAAATTTCAGACTTGGATGAAGTCTTGTTTGAAAAAAGCATGAGCTGTCGCAAAAGACTGTATTGCCTTTCCAAGGAATTTCAATAGAGCTAATGAACAGAAAAGTGGCATATTTTTGCTTCGCGAAGAGTTAGTGAGTATTTCTCTGTCCTTGGAGGAACAATAGAAGGAGGATTTGTTCATTGTATGGATGCACGTGCTGCCAATCGACTTAACTAAGCATAGGGTGGTGCCTTCTTAGCCAAGTCTAAGGTCGATGCTGACACGGATATAATGCGGCGGATACCCATCTATAGTCGTGTAAAGTCGTAGTACAAGGAGCAGTACGATATATGTGTGATATGACAATCAGAAGCATTGGTAACAGCATTTGATCCTGATTCATTATCCTCTTTCAAGTGCGAAATGTTCAAATACAACGAGCAAAGGTGATGAGAAATGACATGTAGGCTGAAAAAGGTGACCATTGTAAGTTCTTGCGATTTTCGAAAACCACAGGACTATTCATAAACTCTGTCATGTAACGGGTACAAATAAAAAGCGAAGTGGTTGGTGGTGAGGAGTAGAAAGATAGAGAGGAGCGGCGGATAACAACAACAAAAACAACTGGTTCCGGAGGCTTGTTTCAGCAGTAATGCCGGTCGAAACTTTGGTAATGACGGAAAAGACCGCTTCGACCTCGGTTTCAGAAGCTAAAGCGACCGATATCCCATTCCTTGTATTACTGTTATTATCTTACTGACATGCCACAATGAGGAGCGGATGGCACTTTGAGAAAAGCGACAGAAAATTGTGAGAAAAAAGAAACAAAGGAAGATCGCAAAAACAAAATTTCTAAGAACTTCATCGTGCTAAAAAGGAGCAACGTAAGTCTGAGATGCGTTCTTGGTGTTTCCAAAGACGATAATGAACGATAACGGAAGTGTAAGGAAAACCGTATCAATGATCTATCTAAGCATAGGTTGTTAAGATCACGAAGAAAAGGCAACTTTTGTTTTTTTACTACAACCAATGTATAAAATGTCCATGGACGCCTTTTCGAACATCTGATTTCAATACAATGGAAAGCAGGCAGGTGGAATCATTGTGCTTTTACCCGACCAGCTCATCGGTTTTCGGTCGTCTGTAGTTGGGTTATCCAATTTGCGTTTAAAGGTTGTGAATTACGTCTCGTCCTAAATACTGATCATTATATTCAAAAGTCATTGGACTGCAACCATAGTGAAGAGCCGCCTGGAAGGGTTTAGTCAAAGACTAATCCAGTACATATTTTAACTACTGTGCTTAGTCCATCGCACTCTTTTTTCACTGAACCTCTAAGTTATTAAAATGTAGACAAACCAGCAATGGTTCTCAAGTGATGGTGGGATAAAAACACAAAAACTCAAGCACACACGCATCTATTTACGATGATCTTCCACTTAGTTGGCACTACCAAATTCATTCAGATGGCATTGGTCGGCCTAGGGCTATAGAGAAAGTTACATGCGTTACAAATGACGTATTGGCATTGAACGCTCGTGTTTGCAAAGTGAAGTTCTTAACTCAATAGCAACATCATAATAGTCTATAATGATATATCCATTCCATTTTATTTTAAATAATTCAAATATCAATGTTCAATGTACAATGTCCTTACTTCAACCTCCGTTTCTATACAACTTTTTACTTGCGCGTTTGTAAACAATATGCCGATGTTTTTGTGTAGTTTTATGCGCAAATTAGTCATTAGCAGCAAATACAGAAATTACTTTTATTATCATTATTGAGTGAAAGAGCAGTGCCTACCATCAAAGTGACAAGTGGAGTAAAATATACGAGGGTACATGAGGCACATGCATCACGATCATATGTGCGCGACATGGTGATCTCATATCAAGATATTAGTATTATTATTATTATTATTATTATTATTATTGTTGTTGTTGTTGTTGTTGTTGTTGTTGTTGTGTTGTTGTTGTTGTTGTTGTTGTGTTGTTGTTGTTGTTGTTGTGGTTGTTGTTAAAATTATTACAAGTTATAATAGTAAGAACGTTGTCTAGAGATTCGGTGACAAGTTTCTCAAATTTGAAGAAGCTTTCTTAGAATTCTTGTAGAACACAGGGTTGCACTTTTCTGCAAGTTGAAAATCCGCGACTCAATTCCAGTAATTCAGTGTTGTGTAAAGTGTATCAGTTACCGTAGGAATAGTTGTTATTTTAGTCTTCCACAGCCTTTTCCGTCTTTACATTTTGTGTTCAAATTCCGCCGAGGTCGACTTCGCGTTTCATCCTGTTGGGGTTGATAGAATATGCACCTGCCGAGCACTTGGGTGAGTGTAATCGAGTAGACCTTTATACCCCAAAATTTCAGGCCTTGTGTCTTATAGGAAGGGATTATTATGGAAGGGGTGGAGGCGCGATGGCCCAGTGGTTAGGGCAGCGGACTCGCGGTCATAGGATCGCGGTTTCGATTCCCAGACCGGGCGTTGTGAGTGTTTATTGAGCGAAAACACCTAAAGCTCCACGAGGCTCAGGCAGGGGATGGTGGCGAACCCTGCTGTACTCTTTCACCACAACTTTCTCTCACTCTTACTTCCTGTTTCTGTTGTGCCTGTAATTCAAAGGGTCGGCCTTGTCACACTGAATATCTCCGAGAACTATGTTGAGGGTACACGTGTCTGTGGAGTGCTGAGCTACTTGCATGTTAATTTCACGAGCAGGCTGTTCCATTGATCGGATCAACTGGAACCCTCGACGTCGTAAGCGACGGAGTGCCAACAATTATGGAAAGGGTTATTATATAGTATTACAAAGGCTATGATCTTACACAACTTCTTTCCTCTTCTATCTTTCTTGTTTCATTAGAATAGTCAACCTTTATGAGAATATCCATAAAATCTTCTAATTTTAACTGTCTATCACAGCCTCTGGCTTATGTTCACACCACTTTTCTACTACTTTGAATCCACACACTCGGCTAACAATCGGTCAGCCTTGCATTTATACTTATTTTTGTTTGCCAGTTTACTGCATCCTCTGAAGAGATGCTTAATTCTTTCGACTCCTATTCGCAGAAAGTTGTGCATTTGCCCTCTGAGTTTTACCAAATTTTGCCGTTATCAAATTCCTTCTAATGGCGTGTCCTTGAACAGCTATAATTAGTGCTTCGGTTTCTCGTTTCATGTTTCCATACGTTCATCACAACATTCTCAGTTTTGCTACATGAAATGACCATGAAATTTTTTTTCCATCTGCTTCCTTTGTTACTCTTCCTTTTGTTCTTGAATTTTCATGCTATTTCAGTAATCTTTGAGACATATCTAGCCGCCAATAGTGTTCTTTCTTCATTACATATCACATAGTTTTTAAACCCGATATCGCAATAGTAACGCTGTCTTCTGAGTTTAGCAATTCTCTGCTTTCCTTCTACATAGGTAGGTAGAGGTTGTCGATATCTCATTATTCGTATATACATTCTGAGTTCAAATTCTGCCGAGGTCGATGTTACCTATCATTCTTTTCCGTCGATAAAATAACTACTAATTGAGTAAAAAAAAAAATGAATTAGACTGACATTTATTTTGAACCTGTGGAAGGCACACGAGATGCCGAAATATTGTTCAAAGCACCAATAAATAAGTTACTTTTGAGTTGCGCTTTTTGTCATTAAGTTGGCCGTGGTGATGGATTAGTCAGCTATGTGATGGATTGTGTCAATCGTATACAAAAGTAAAGAACTCATCTCTCTCTCTCTCTCTCTCCATCATCATCATCATCATCATCATCATCATCATCATCATCATCATCATCATCATCATCATCATCATCATCATCATCATCATCATCATCATCATCATCATCATCATCATCATCATCATCATCATCATCATTATTACCTTTGCACAGCTTCTAACACTGGAGGTGTATTTCAGTGTCAGCTGTTCACTACCAGTGAACTAAGGTAACACCTCTTATTTTTCAAGCACCTTCCGGAGTATTCGAGCGGTTCCAAGCAGTGCTGCTTTCTGCAAGTGTTCCACCCTTATTGCAGCCCCTATTTCTTCCACGTACTTCTCGAGATTTTTGCTCACTGCCCCCAAAGCTCCGATAATTATTCGTACTACTGCTACCTTTTTCATCGACCACAACTGCTTAACTTCCCAAGCTAACCTGTCATATCTATCGACTTTTCTTTCTTCCTTATCGCATACCTTGTTGTCAGCTGGGCATGCTATATCTATGATCCAGCATAGTTTGTTTTCTTTCTCAATTAAGGCTATGTTTGGCTTCCTATTCACTATCTCATGGCTGCACTGAATCATAAACTCCTAGAGGATCTTTACATTTTTATTTTCGACGATGCCTTCAGGTTTTTGGTCGTACCAATTTTTTGCTCTGTCAAGTCCATACTTGTTGCAGTGTCGAATGGACAAGCCTCGCTATATTGTCATGGCGTCTCTTATATTCCTTCTGGGCTAGTGGCGTACATTATCATCATCATCATTATTATTATTATTATTGTTATTATTGTTGTTGTTGTCGTCGTCGCTGCTGCTGTTGCTGTTGTTGTTGTTGTTGTTGTTATTATTCGGTGCTAGATATCCCTGATCATAATATGAATCATTTTACTGGAAGAAAAAAAAAACATTTGGGTGCATGCTGCCTGTTCAGCAGGGGCTAGACTACTGAATTAGCAGCATGCCGTTTTCAGACGCACCAGAAGCAAAAGAGGGCGGTCTCCTTGTTTCATTCAAAGAACATTTCCAAAAAACTCCCACTGACAAGTTTATTAAAATCTCATTTATTGGGAGATGAGTGTATGACACTAATTATGTCATCTTCAAAATGTGATGAAGGTACAAGTCTAAGTAATACCGAAAAATTTGGTCTCGCATTATTTGGAAGTTTGATCACTTCTGACTTGAAATTTAGCATCGCACATTTACCTATTTCATGCCCTTTCTTGTGTGTCGCTTTTCTGCTGGTATTCTATATACTACTGGCATTCTTTTATGGTTAATACTGAGCGACCAGAAACGATTGTGCCTTCCCCGTCTCCACACATTTTATTCTTACTCCAATCTACTTCATTATTTACTTTTGGTGGATTTTAATCGAGTAGATTATCACAATCAAAAATCCATCAATTTCTACATCAAGAGTTCCACGCTTCTCAATATTGCGGTTTCTCCTTGCCTACTACCACTCACTTCAGCTTTTCTTCTTCACGTATTGGTCATACTAGAACTTTACATGGCTTTGTTTTATAATAGCGTTCTGTAGACCTAATCTTCGCTTAGATTTTATCTTTTTCATAATTTTTGTGGCTTCATCGTTTTCTTTCTTTTTCTGTCATTTCATTTTGTTTTGTATTTGTTGTCTTCTCAGAAGAGTGAAAGCATTTAAAAAAATTTACTTGCTTTTCGTAGCAATTCGTATAAATTTATTATAGTTTAGCTGCCTACGGTGACTGTCTTATAATAGTGCTTTTTTTCATTTGAAGAAAGTCCCTCATGTTGCGTTCACGGTAAATATAGCGATTCTGTGTTAGGTCTTTGGTGGTGCATTCTAAATGTAGTCTTTATCTACCTTGCTTTTCTCGCTGGTCTCGCTTGTTCATTTAGTGTAGAATATTATAACTGTAACTTATCACTGAGACGGCTACAGTATTGATGCCTATTGGCTAGTTTTTTTCACCTATTCATTTCCTTTTCGTTAATTTGTGTGTGTTGCACACATTGATTAGGAATCAATGAACTAGATAAAGATCATTGATTATTAAGTCATTTGTATGTCTTTGTTAGGTAAAAATTCTTTCGTCATAATTTCTTTATCTAGCATGATTTGAGTGTTCTTAATTAATGTTCTTTCTTTTAAGATTGCCTGGGCACCTTCTTCTAAACCGAATCACATAGAGATTTTTTGATAAACCCGTGTTTGGGGGGATGCCATAGCGTTTCTAATTGCTTATCATTTGTGGCATAAGGTTTGAGATCGTCCAATTACAAAAGATGATTGATTGTCTTACTACATTTGTATCCAAGTTTATTTTTCTTTAGCATATTAGTTGAATGAGTTTGTGTCACTCAGAGAGGTGGAGTCCCCTTGGGAACCAGAACAGGTAAAGATCCATCCCACCGACTGGAAGGTTGAGAAACCTCTTCTACCTTACCGTGAAACCATGAAGCTCGTAGAGATAAGAACAGCTAATGACAATACCGCTCGGAAAAGCGGTTTCGACGTATTAGCTCCTGAAGAAATGAGGTCTGAGCACAGAGAGCACAGAAAGGATAAGCCGACCGGTCAAATTCGTTATCAATCTACTGGCAGATATACCTGAACTTTCAGTTGGATGTAGACCCCCTTCCACTTCATCCCGAGGTTTTTGAGAAAGAGCAATCCGAATAGAAGACACGGGATACGCTCTGCCCTAACTTAGTTGAGCATTCTCGCCTTTGTGTGAGTTAGTTATCTTTTATGCTTTTTCTTGTGTCTTTAAATTATATCAATTAAATTGTATTTAAATTATATTTATATTTAAATTATATTGCACGTTTTATGTAATTATCTACTTTTTATTCATTTAATTTTAAAGATTAGAATTGAAGATTTTAAGATTTAAATTTTTTATTTTAACATTTTTCAGGATGTATAATGTCTTTACCCCTAATGTCGTTTATGTAGCTTTCTTCTTTCTCTCACTTTATGTAACCTGTATGTATAGCGTTTTTATTACATGTATGAAATTACTATGGTAGCAATACTAAAAGAATCTGCCACCTCTACCTCTTCCTCCTTTTCATCATCATTTCCATTTCTTGAACAATTTCGTGCAAATTTCTACAGCACCACCATGTCCGCCGGCATATTCATGAGCTGTGTCCCTACATTGTTGTTTCTAGTGCTATTTTGGTGTTTTATTTGTCATGTATAATATGTGCATTTTGAGTTATGCCATTTTGTTGAGTTGCGATGGCGTTTCATAAACGCTGTATAATTTCTGTTGACTGTGTGTGTATGTAGACGAGTGTGTTACGTTTTCTTATTGGATAGCAAGTGTATAGAAATACTAGCAGTGTATTTATTGTGTAAGTTTTGAAATTTTATCAGGTAACGGTTGTATAGGGTATGTGTTCCCTGTGGGTGTACAGGGAATGTAAATATTCTGTAGAACGTTATTGTTTCAGCAAGAGAATAGATCAGAGATGTAACTTTGTGGCGTTAAACATAACGTCCTGGTTGTGACACAGCTGCAGCGTCTGAGCGGAAAATGAACCAAATAAGCGTTTTTGTGAAGCTTATAAAAATTACAAACCTATAATGGTTAGAACTTCTTTGCAGAGACTATGGCAAGTTTTAAGTAATTCCATAAACAAAATTAGAATTACATAACTTTAGGGAGAAAGTTATTCATGACTACTTGAATATACTCATGTCAAAAATGACATTAAAATCGCTGCTTTAATTACTAATAGGTAAGTTATCTCTCGTTATGAAAGTTACATCTATGTTAAATACCATATGCTAAAAAGATTGAACATATCATCTGATAATATATACTTGATGCAAAGTAGAATCGGAAAACGTCAACGATTTATTGCCAAACACGACGCAATCTTCGTGAAATACTACTACCCATACAGTATGGGATAGTGGGTAACATTCTACAATGAAATAAAATGTGAGCTTATTGAGAATGACTGGTTTGGGGAATGTTAGTGGTGCACAAAAAAGGAAAGATATGAAACGAACTAAAACTCAACTAGCCAGATATTGTTGGCCTTGAAATTAACTAAAACACGTCCCCTCCCATGAAAGTCAACAGATCATTTAAACTACACTTACATATATGTTTGTGAGTTTGAATCGGAAATACATCTGGAATGCATTTGATCAATACATGTTCCGTTAAAGTTGAATGTATTCGGTTTAAGTTCACTGTCAAAAGGTCTTTATGCCAGACTTATCACACTTGTATGAATGGATTCAAGAGAGCATTAGATTTTTTTAATTGTTAACTTATTAGACAGCGACATAAAAAGTTTAAGACATATCAGATAAGAAACACACTCTTGAAGATATAATTACTATATTCCTATATTAGAATACATTTCACTGACATACCTTGGACTAAACCAAATGATCAAAATTGCTTTCTGTAGCGTTTTTGGATTGTTTCTAAAGTCTGATTTGTACATCACCCTTAGTCTGATAGTTTTCTATCAGTCAATATCGTAATCATCATCACAAGGCTCTTAGTGTATTATGTTTTAAGGGATACAATGTCAGAGTATTCGAATTTAATTAACTCTATGTAAGAAGACATTCTTAAGTATGCTCTAAAATAATTTTAGTGTTATAATCCCTTGAACACTGGTTCCCAGACGCAAGGCACTTGGCTCCCGAGGAAGAAATAACTAGGGGAGGATGTACCATGCGCGCGTTATTTCCCTTTGTTTCGTTTTGTATTTTTCCGTTATCATCTGCTTTTCAATCTGTTCATTTTTCGTGCATGCTCGTCTAAGCTCCGATAGTTTCCATACAGACGATTATGGGTAGGTGTTGAAATTGTAATCACATTTCATCGAAAGCAGATGAGAAATTTAAACGTGTTTGAATTCGTTTAAATTGTTTGCGCTTTTCCTGTCAATTTTCTGAGGTATTTTTTCATTACTTCTTATTTGCTTAAAGCTTGAGAAATTATCCTCATGTTTATATGATACTCGATAACTGGTTATTATAAATTGCGGAATAGAAACTTGAACATGACTGTCTGGCCATAAATGCCGATACCACCTGTATATATTCCGATATAGGAATTCGGAATCGTAGGAATTAAATCAAATCGAAGTTTTGTATTGCGAAGATTTTATACTTTACTCTTTGGTGATGTTTAATAAAAAGAACAAAAAATCTTCTTAGCAACAGATTGGAGCATTGTATCAAGTGGAAGATATACAATTTACTGAAATAAGAAATTACCATTTCAACTTATTGTAATTAATAAAGAAAATTAATTTCACGAATTGTTCAATAATTTACAATTAAAAGTATATTGATGAAGAATTAAAATATGATAATTAAAAACTGGAGAGAAAGTGAAGAAACCTGGGATCAGAAAAGGATGACTATTACCTCAATATTCAAAATCTCTATACTAAAGATAATTAATTCTATATTTCTTATGCAGAATAAATAATGGTTGTTTATCGAATTTTTTCAAACAGCACGATATGAGGGGGTACCAAAAAAGCAACCGGAAACGTTCTCTGTGGCACAATCCAGTTGTAGTTCAGACTTCCGCCGCCAGATGCCTACCTCTGGCACCAGTCTGCCGACCGACATTGTCGCATGGAATCCTACTGTCACGTGGTGCGTCTTTGTTTTGTGCTTCTTTCCTATTCGTCGATTTTTGTGATGGCTGAAATGGAGTAGTGTCCTTCTGTGAAATTCTGTTTTCTGATGAGGAAAACGGCAGCTGAAACAGTTGTCATGCTTCAAACAGCTTACAAAGATGCTGCCATGAGCAAAACACAATTTTATGAGTGGATTTCAAACTTTAGGAATGGTCACTTATTAGTTGAAGACCAACCTTGTTCAAGGTATCTGTCGACTACCTGAACGAATGAAAACATCATGGAAATTCATGAAGTATTCTGGGAGGACCATCACCGAACAATTGACGAACTTGTTGATATGATTGGTGTGTCTTGGAGCTTCTGCCAACGAATTTTGAGCGAGGAATTGTGAATTAAAAGAGCTGCAGAAAAATTTGAGCCTTGCTTGCTCATGGAAGATAAAGAGCAGTCATGAGTGAATGTGTGTCATGAACTGAAAGAACAGTTGGAAGTTGATCCAGACCTTTTCTCGAAGGTCATCACTGGTGATGAAAGCTAGAACTACGGAATTTGCAGATGTGGAAGAGGTGAAAGAAAAAATGGCGGAGGCATTAATAGGCAAGAGTTCTAGCACTGCTTGGAACTGTGAAAAACACGTCTGGACCGAGGAATTGCTTCATATGGAAATTACTTTGAAAGCGATAAAAGTGTAAACATGTAAAACTAAGGGAATAGAATAATATTGCAAAATTCCGGTTTCTATTGGGTATCCCCTCGTATTGCAATGGAAAGCAGTTGAATAACATAAAAATTCCATTGAAAATTTACCGCTTACAAAACTACAAATGTAAACGGTTCTTCAGTGACAACAGGATCCTAACATTATATAAATGAACATACTCCAATATATGCCCGTATGTATGCATATATACATACAAATACACTCACACACACACAAATACACACACACACACACACACACACATACACACTCATTCATATATATATAAATATGCGTATAAACAAACATATATTATTTATATTTTATATACGTGTTTATATACATATATATATATGTAATTGCCAGGTAATATTATGTCTGATGACGTAAGATAATAGCTATATACAAATGGTGCTCAGGTTGAGTTCCTGTCTAAAGTCTCGCTTAAACTGTAACTATAAATGCAGGAATGTTATTTCTGCCTAACGAAGATTGGTCATAAGCCGGTTTCAATCGTGCTGGTACAGCGTATAACAGACTAAATTTATAAACAGGTAAACCGCTGGCGTCAAGTAAAATGATATAACATAAGAGTAGAAATGAATGTCACAAATGTTTAGAGCATGAGATCAATCAAAGATCAGTTGAGGAATGTTCATAATGGTTGTGGTATATATTCTGGTATATTCCTGGAAAAGTAAATCTGTATTATTGATATTAGATAATAGGTTGAGGAGGAATCCAACGACAGATGAGAACAAGAAATAAGAAATACTGTGAAGGTATTCCCCTACAGCTGTTTCTAGAATAGATGCACAATTGGTACAATCCTCTGTAAGCAGACCGAAGTTAACTTTTAAGTGTCAATTTATTCTATTTTCGGATGAGAAGAGGGAAAAATTGGATTCTACTTATAATGACCTGCTTTAACCTATTATCTAATATCAATAATACAAACTTACCTTATAACAGTTCCGGGAAAATACCAGTGAATAACACAAACATTATGAACATTCTTCAACTAACCTTTTATTGATTCAATCCGCCCCTCAAGTTTTGTCAATATACAAATACATGAATGTCATAATCTGATACGAAACTAGTTGTTTGGCTTTCGATACCTTTATTCTATGTGTATGTACATATTTGTCCATATATGTGTATTCAGAGTGATTCAGAAGTAATTTTAGCAACCAAATGGTAAGCAAATTTTTATTGTCATTTGTAGCAATTTTGGTTCTATATATTTTAAATAGTATCTTTACTATTTTGTTTACAACACATTTTAGAAAAAGGATGAGAGAATACTCATTGGCCTAAGAGGAAAAAACGTTGTAGTTATTCTGTTCAGTTGTCTTGTTATACCTAGTTCAACTACACGCGGTAGCACAGGCGGTTGTAGACCAGCTATCCTGGAATCCCTGAATCCCGGCAGTCGGGCGTGGTTGGGAATGTATCGGGAAAGTAGATGTCGGCTGCAACGAGGAGATGAGACGTGTAGGAAAAATAGACAGGAAGACAGACGAGGCGCATATCAATAAATTCGACTGATCTCAACTAACTTCAGGTATTGGCCGGTTTGTATTAATGTTAAACTTTAGAATCCCCCCTACGTACGTACATACATGCATTCGTACATACATACGTACGTACATACATACATTCATACATGCATACATACGTACATACATACGTACATACATACATTTATACATATGTGTATATATATACATGTGTGTGTGTGTGTGTGTACACAAACACACACATACATGCACCGGTACATACATACACACGCACGTGTGCACATGCACACACACACACACACACACTCACAAATATCGACGATTTCCTCCTTCAACACCCACACTGGTTGCATATATATATATATGTATATATGTATATGCGCAAAAGAAACACGCTCACGAAGATACGAACATACAGCTGCAGCTATTCAGCCACACAATGGACAACACAATCAATAAAGTCTTAAACACAACACTTAACCAACACACATACCTACATCCATCGCACAACTTAGGTACTCAAATATGCTTCAATGAGGTCCATTTGAAAATGTTCTTTCACTTAAAACCAAACTAAAACCGATAAGCCTCATATGTATAATTAGAAAATTTCATTTCCTATAATGTTCAATCTTCGGAAACTAATTCTCTGTCATAATATATCTTTCAATATCATATTTATAATAACCAGCAATATAATGAAAAGTTCACTTCAGAAAACCTTTCTGTAACCATAGGAAAACTAATACATGCGCTATGTACATTAATCCAACGAACCGTTTTAATGTATGAACAATTGAACATTTATCTGGTCAATACACGCTCCGGTGGTGTACATAACACCTATACATATATGTATATTCACGTATGTACACATATACACGAGTAGTATGTTTGACGTGATTTTTCTGAATCGCTTAACTATATTCCATATTTATCATGTCGAGTAATGTTCAGCTCTAGATGCATCAACTGTTTGTTACGCATTTAGTGGCATTATGTGTCAGATTAAGATCAGTCGGAATGTGTTGCATTCGATCGCATATACGTTTCAGTTCACTATCAAATATCCTGCAGTTGGGTTCCTTTTTCTAATTTTACCACACAGCTGAATTCTCTCGAGGTAGCTTAATAAAGACAACAGTGAAATACAAGTAATTTACGATCAATTTTTGCTCAAACTTTCGAAACAATGATACATCAAGAATCTACGTTGCGCTCACTGTGTAGTTTTTGAGTGATGACTTCAGTCACTTTTCAGATAACGAGCCGTTCAAGGAAGTCGTGAGTTCAGATCGTACAATCAGTACCTGTGCTACCGCGGACAAATTAGGTAAAGTGAGTCTGTGATTTAACAAAGTTTACAGTCCTAATTAGTCTAACTTGGCAATTTGTGGTAGTCTCTTTCAAATTGTATTTGTCAGAATGTGTTGTATTCAACACATATGCAGAATACTGCACTCTCTCCTCTCACTTCTCCCTCTCCTCTCACCTCACCTCTCCCTCTATCTTGCTCTCTCTTTAAACACACACACACACACACACACACACACACACACACACACACACACAGAGAACACACGCACACGCTCATACACACTCACACATGTGAGGCCTTTTGGCAGACTCGGATAGATTGCGTCGCTTTATTCATCCCAGTTCATTGCTCTCTGAGTTCAAATACAACCGAGAACAACTTTGCTTTTAAACCTTTCCGAAACAATAAATTAACATTTGATGACCCTGCGTATTTGTCTTTCTCTTTCTCTCTCTCTCCTTTCCTTTCCTTTCTGATTCTCTCACCATACTGGAAGAAATCTGCAGTATTCAAATCCAGGAAGAAATGACCCCCACCCTAGAATCCAATCCCTTCTCTAGCTATGCTATGTATCCAGACGCAATAGCGTACCAACGCTTCTATCTGGAACTGAGGAGTTATGACATGGCTTACATATATACACACATACATACATACATACATACATACAGCCACATACATACATACATACATACATACATACATACATACATACATACATTACGAACTCGAAGGCACAGGTCGCGTATTTGGCGTGGGAGACTATCGAAAATGCGATGAATTCTACCTCCAACTTTGGAGCCACAAGTACCAACCTTGTTAAAAAACTGGTTAATCTTCAGATAAATTAGCCGAGGGAGCCTTTTATTCAAGATCGTAATGATTTACCATGGAGAGATTTACCACAGACAACATGGCTGGACACAACATCAACAACAAAACAATCAAGAAACAGAACATAAACAACAGCTCAAACATGTAAACAAATTCTTTCTAGTTGTAGTTTTCGAAGAAACTGTGATTACAAAACTCATTTAAATACATATGAGCATGTCTAGATATGCAACTATATGCATGAATATACGTACATAAAAAAAACATGCAAATCTGCACACATACATACATACACATACATACATACATACATACATACATACATTGTTTTTTTATGTTGAAATTCGATCTAGGTTAGAAACCGATTCTTTCTCTATTGGCAAGAAATTTTGAAATAAAACCGAACAATGACATATATATATATATAGGAATAAACACACAGACAGATACATGCATACACATACATACATACCCATACATGCATACCCATACATACAGACATACACACACACAGACATACATACACACACACAAACATACATACAAACATACATACACACATACATATACATACATAGCCATACATACATATCATACATACAAACATACAAACATACATATATACACACATACATACGTCCATGCATGCGGGCATACATACACGCACATACATACGTACAAATACATATATGCATACACACATGCATACATACATACAAACACACACATTCATACGTACATGCATACACACATACATATACATTCAAATACATACATACACATACATACAAACATACATACATACACATACATACATACACATACATACACACACACATACACATACATAAGTACATTTAGATATACGTACAAAGAAGCGAAAGAGCGTTCATGTATAATTACAAGGTGTACGTAATACAAAATGTCGGCTAGTAAAAAATGAACTGAAGTCCAAATTTCACTGATGTCATTGTCAGTCTTATCTGTAACATGATTGGGTATCTGTGGATTAACAATGTTCATACATTTACATAAGTATAAATTTTATGTATTGATGAAATGTCACAATGTATTTGAAAGTAAACTCGTGATTTGACTGGTTGTTGAAAAGCTACACAATTATTATTGCTATAGAATGTAGTTACGAATAACAAAGAGATGAAAAAAATAAAATAAACAAATGACAATAGAAAGATTGAAAAATAAAAAGTAAAACAAGAAGAAATTAGAGAAAAGATAAAAAAAAACCCATTAGGACACGAAAGAAACTCTTGGAGTTTTCATGTAGTGAATTGACTAGCAAGTTCGGTTTCCTTCTTTCAAAATGTTGCATGAACACAACTGATGATGGATAACTAATCAAGGAACGCTATTAATCCTCTCAAATATGAAACTTTGTTAAACTTCAATACTTAGTTATTTCGAAAACATGCAAACTTAAACCATAAAATATATAATCATGCAACTAACCTCGTCTCTCTGAAATCACAGGTCATGTACCAACATTTATTATTGCCTTTTTCTTAATTTTTACTGTGGAATTATTATCAAGTTTGTAAGTGTGGTACAGTTAGTAAGGCACTGAGCAGAAATTGGTTCGCTGATTAAAGACCAAAACCAAATCTTGCTATTTAGCTGCGATCTTGGATTTTATCCCGACGTTAGTCAGCAGCAAATATTTACTATATTCAGTTTAATATACTGAAGTTGCTCCAACGCATCATGTATGTGGTTATGTGTGTGTGTGTGTGTGTGTGTGTGTGTGTGTACAAATTATATGTAAACAGAAACTCATACTCTGTCAACAGGTCACCAACTGACCGGAGTGCACCAAAATTCATGTAGCGTAGTTGGCAGAGATGACACTAACAGGACTTTTTTCGTTTAGTATACGCTATACAATATATATACTATATAGTATATAATCTAGTATATACTATGTAGTATTCAAAGGTAAAATTCTAGAACTATGATATATACAGTACACACACACACACACACACACACACACACACACACACACACACACACACACACACACACACACACACACACACACACACACACACACACACACACACACACACACACACACACACACACACACACACATTCGCTATTATCTAAAAGTGTTGCTTTTTCCAAAGCCGAAAAGATAGTTTCACCATTCCATAGTAAAACCGTTGTACTACACTTTGACAACTTCTGATATCTTGACATCTGAATCAGCTGGAGATACGATAGTTTGACCAAAAGATATATATATATATATATATATATATATATATATATATATATATATATATATATATATATATATATGATATATATATCGTTGTTATTATGTTAAACTGTCGTATTTTCTAATTTGGCCAAATGCGTTATTTTCAATATTTATTTTTGCTTGCAATAGCCGGTTATTTTGGTCAAACTATGGTATATATATATATATATATATATATATATATATATATATATATATATATATATAAGAAAGATGAATAAAAAAAATGACAACACGGAGGAAGAAAACAAGCGCCATATTTTCTATTACAGGCACATGGCATGAAATTTGGTGGGAGTGGTGCTGGTCGATTACATCAACCGTTATTTATTTCATCGACTCAAAATGGATGAAAGACAAAGTTGACATCAGCGAAATTTGAACTTAGAAAGTAAAGCCGGAAAAGACTATGTGTCCGGCGTGCTAACGATTCCTGCAGCTCACCGCCTTAATAAATGACATATAGCATAATATAATATTACATTCTATTCTATTATGTTATATTACGAATGGCACCCATTCCGCCGAGCTCGACTTTGACTGTCATCCTTTCGGAGTCGATAAAATAAGTACCAGTTGTGCAATGGCAGCGACTTAATCAAGTTACCCCTTCCTGAAATTGCAGGCCTTGTGCCAAAATTTGAAACCAATATTTATATGTCACCCGATCGAGGGGAATGAAGCCGTTCACCAATGCACTCTAAACTCTCATCCACCGATGCACTGTATCACAAGCCTGTCTTTTCTACTACTACTACTACAACCACTATAGCTAATCCCGCTGCTGCTGCTTCCATTACTAGTACTACTACTGTTGCTGCTGATTCTGCTACTACTACTACTACTACTACTACTACTACTACTACTCCAGTAGTAAAAACAACAGTGGCTTTTTCTTTTAGAACACATGAGCCTAAGCCACTTCAGCACAGTATCATCTAATCCCTCGTCTCTCCTCTTCGCGACACCCATATCACTTCACCCATTGCATATCTGTCCATCACTACAGTCCGGCAGTCCTCCACTGTCCGTCCCCTATCCCGCCCGGGATGTTTTTTTGCAATCATCAGCTTGCAGCTGTTCAAAGGTAAGTTTAAACCACTTAGATATCACCTTTCTCCGAATGCCCTTCTTGCAGACAGCAAACCAATAAAATGTTTCCAGGGCAACTCCAAGTGTGCAGATGCATTATGCTTTCATTTTATTATCTCTTACAACTTGCAGGAATTTAATGCAAATATATGGGAAAAAACGACAGAAATGATAAAAATGGCAAAAGCAGAACGCTGTAGACTTTTCAATACATGTTTAAAAGAAAAGCTTATGTATTTATGTAACGTAATGTAATGTAATGTAATGTAATGTAATGTATGTATGTATGTATGTATGTATGTATGGATGGGTGGATGGATGGATGGGTGGGTGGGTGGAACTCTTCTCTTTTTAAATTTGGCATGCATGTATGTATATACACATGTGTACCTGTATCTATATTTCTAACTATTTATCTATCAAGTGTTCTATCAATTAACGCACACACACATATATATATTCGAGTAACGCATATATATATATATATATATATATATATATATATATGGGAGAATTTACGAAAAAAAAACCAACAACAGACGAGGACAGGTGGTGTAAACAACAAAAGGATTTATTAGTTTAACACTCGGGATTAGAGAAAGTCTTTAACGTTTCCAGCTACGAAAGAAATAAGGAGAAAAACAAGGAGAAAAAAATTTAAATGTCGTGGTCAGCGATCTATCATGGCGACATATATATATGTACAGGCAGGCCAAAAATATGTATACACACATTAACAGCTGATAATTCAATTTTCATTTCGTTTTAGATTTAACCCATTTGAAAAAGTGAAGGAAGTCAGACTAAGCTTTGAAGAAAGAAAATTTGTCCAAAAGTACGACCGGAAGTTTGAAAAAGTGCTAAGACAGCTTGGAAGGGGATTTCAAAGTGACCTACCTGTTTACATTCCTACCGCTCGAATTAGAGATAGATTTGAAGCGGATGGAACTGTTCAGAAAGCTCATAATAAATGTTTCGGAAGACTGTAGACATCAACTAACCTCACAAAGCAAAGTAACATATTTTGTGCAGCAATTTGTGCTGTAAGCAAATCCACGAGATACGAATTTCAAAATCAAACGTTCATTGCATTCGAAGTGCTGTCAATAGAAAAGGTACATTCGTACATTAATCCGTGTTCTTTGTAAAGATGATCTGGACCGATGACCGAAGTCTTACGAGTAATACTTTGCAAGCTATAGAGAAAAAATCACATTTGGTAACAAAGATATTTTGGTGTGAAGAGGCTTAATTTAAATGGCTTGTTTTACCTCCACATTTGCAGCCTCTGAGACCAGTGGACCTGTTATTTATGGAGGAACGTCATGTTAATTTACCAAGAGTTACAGTATGGTACGGCTTATAAAAAAATACAAATTAATTGGACAATTAATTTGTTATGTTACTCTCACTGGTCCCATTTACTTGAACTTAATGCGACAACCTGTCATGTCAAACATTCGAGAGAACTTTGATGTGGTATTTTATTTTCATTAAGACGGGGCACCTCCATACTACCATGGAAATATAAACGCCTACATTGATGAAATTCTACCAAACACATGGATTGAACGAAGGGGTTCAGCACAATAAGCATCGCGTTCAGTGGATCTCTCACCACTCAGCATTTTATGATGATACTTAAATATTACGAACAAATCCGGCAAATGTCGACGAATCGAAGGAAATTATTGAACAATAACGCACACAAATATCAAACAAAATGTTTCCTGATGTTTGCCATCCCCCATCGCTTCATTTTAATATATGAACGCCTGTTTGAAAACAGGCATTCATATATATATATATATATATATATATATATATATATATATATATATATATATATATATATATATATATATATATATATATATATATATATATATATATATATATATATATATATATATATATATATAAAGTTCGGTCTGTAGATTCTTTAAAACTTTTGAAAATGAAATTTATTTTGACAAACGCTGACTTCATAATCCTTGGTAAGTTGTTTGCTTCTCAACCACATGGTTCTGGGTTCAGTCCCATTGCGTGGCACATTGGGCAAGTGTCTTCTACTATAGCCTCAGATCAACCAAAGCCTGTGAGAGGATTTGGTAGACGGAAACCGAAAGAAGCCCATCGTATGTATATATATATTTATATATGCATGTACGCGTGTATGTATATATTTGTGTGTTTGTGTCTGTGTTTGTCCTCCGTCCCCAGCATCACTTGACAACCGATGTTGGTGTGTTTATGTCACCGTAGACTAGCGGTTCGGCAAAAAAAACCCCGATAGAATAAGTTCTAGACTTATAGAGAAAAAGTCCTGGGGTCGATTTATTCGACTCAACCCCTAAAGGTGGTGCTCCAGCATTGCTGCAGTCAAATGACTGAAACATGTAAAATAATTAAAGAATATATATATATATATATATATATATGTGTTTAGAACACCTTATGTGTGTGTGTGTGTGCGCGCGCGCGCGTACGCGTGCGTGAGAGAGAGAGAGAGAGTGTAGTGTGTATGTTTGTGTATGCGTATGTATGTGTGTATATACAAACACATACAGACATACGTTTAAAGTCACTGTCAACGCTTTCTTTGTAAATGTTTAATAAACATGTACTCTACTAGAAGCATCGAGTAATCTTTCAGTTTAATGTTAAATTGTTTTTATTTATAACTTGACATTAAAACAAACATTTACACACATACACACACGCACAATGGCATACACATACACGCATACACACATATATCATGCACACACATAGAAACATAACTTGATGATCGATCCCAGCTTCCAGCTTGTTAGTAATTACAAGTGATTATTTTATGAACTACTGGAATGCGTAAAGTCAGAGTCGACCTAATGTGACTGAAATACCTTAAAATAGAAAAATTCGTTCCATAATTAATGATGGTTTTGGAAACGTTGTTCGTGATATTATAAATTGGAACAATAAATTCAGCACCCTTAATTGTAAATGATTTGTTGATTTCTTCTAAAATCAATATTGTATCCATCTAGAAGCCTAATTAATCAACTAGACGTATTTCTTTTAGCCATGTGTTTCGCTAAGCCGGCGCCGTTTACCACAATCGTGTTTGAAATTTGCTTCTACGTTATATGAACTTTATGTCGTGAAACCGTTGCTAAAACAGTGGCTAAATTACTTCAACTATCTCCAATCTCTTCAAACAGAGTAACACACATAGAATAATATAGTTATGGGTACACGTAAAGATGGGATGGTCATGAACCGAATGTTCTTGATCAAAGTTCTGCTGGAAAATGGTAAGTTGAGGCTAAAGAGAAACATCACTTAGGCATAGAGAATAAACAACATATATATCTTGTCAATGCTTCCGAAAGATGTTGGCACGTACATCATAGATAATCCATAATATATTCATAATTGAATGAATCTCCGGTTGATCACGATATTAATTTAATACTTTCTCATGAAAAGGAAAGCTTCATCCCATTATTTGGAAATATTTACAAGGTCATGGAAAGGTGCAACAAAATTTGGTCTTATTGTTCAATGATTAATTTCCTGAATATTTAAGCTTACCAACATTTCTTTCTATCATATATACTTACATACGCGCGCGCGTGCACACACACACACACACACACACACACACACACACACATGTATATGTGAGTGTGTATGTGTAAATGTATGTATGTATATGTATGTGTTTGTGTGGATATGTATATATAAAATATATACATACATATGTATACACACACACTCACACATATGTATATATATATATATATATATATATATATATATATATACACTCATATACAGACATACATTCCTATATGTGTGTGTGAGTGTATGATTTTGACTTTTATCTTTCTCATTTTAGATTTTCAGTATTTTCTTAGTTTTTTTTCACAGCTATTATGGAACAATGAGTGTATGTACACATACACCTATGCACACAAACACACACGCACACACAAACGCACACACACAAGCGCGCACACATACACACACATGTATATTAGATGAAAATGAGCCAAGCTAAATAAGTCACCGTAGTTAGCGGTATATTTGTAAAGAACAGGCAAATGTGGATAAATCAAATTAGCTCATAATAAATTCTTGATTCTTAGTCATCACCTCTACATCTAGGGAATGTATAACAAAAGTTTGAGGTCAACTGGTACCAATGCTTAGCGAGAAGGGGAGCTAATATCAAGAATCAAGTATCTTCCAAAACTGATAAACTATTAAAAACAAGGCAGATTGTTTGGCTGAAGACAAGTGAAGGGCTGTCGTCGCGTGTTTCTGCTTCAATTGGTGGTACTTCTAGCGATTCCGGGTGGCTGAGAAACTCGCTGACATAGATGATATTTATTTAGGATATAAACAGTATCTACTGATTTCTAATCAATTACATGGCCATGAATGTTAATTAAAAATGTAAATAGGGATACTGAGATTGTGTATTCGGTGATTATTTCCACTTCTAGTTATTACTAGTCAGATGTCAGCTCACCAGAGAAAGAGCCCAAACTGAACTTTGTGTTGCAGTCTATGATAAGGTCATTTACCTTCGTGGATAGATAGTGTTTCTCTAGTGCCACATCGAAGAGCTTGTGTTGTGGTCAAAATTTTCTCGAAACGATAAAGCTCACCACACCTGTATTTTGAAGGTAGCCAGCAATATCTCATATGCTTCTCTGCTATTTGATTTGTCGATTTAATTATATATACCAATACATCTTTCAGTAAATATTAATATATGATTCAAAAACACAATACCTTACCACAGTAAGGTAATCTCAGATATATATGAAAGCTAAGGATATATTTAATATATCCCACGTGATTTAGGAATAACTGTAATTAAATACAGGGTCGAGTAACAGTAGATTCACCGCAAGCGTTACATTAGACGCTGTGAGTCTTATCCACAAAAATAACACATTCTTTTACAATGGCAATCTTCAAACTAGAAATACGGTGATGGGAACCAAGTTTGTTTCAGTTTATCCAAATTCAATAATTGGATGCTTGGAAAAAAAAGTGAATCAAATAGTAGATGAGAACTATGGCACTGACTTTAGAAGGTATATAAAGGCCGTATGAAAATATCTTGAGTGTTTTCAAATTTGAATAAAATTTGTAGATATTTTGGAAGAATTCTGCGTCCTTCTGAACAATCTAAATCCAACTTCACAAAGGAGATGAGCAAACAAAATAACCATTCCTCGATATAATGGTACAGTACATACAAAACGTAATACATACTGGTCAGTATATCATCGCAAAAATCGAAGAATATTACAAAATGTAAATATGAAGTTTAAAAGAAGAAATCTAATCAACTTTATATATTGGTCACACAGAAAATTCATTATCAGAACACACGCCAATATATTCGCAACAAATTAGGGACCTTACCGTCTGTCAGATCGCATTAAGCAATCATTTTGAAACGTAATAAAATGTTCTTAATATTCCTATTCTACAATCTTTATGGTTCAAGTGAAGTTAGAAGAGAAGTAAGTAATTTTATTGAGAAACTTAAACTCATTTTGAGTGGGCAATAATAATAATAATAATAATAATAATAATAATAATAATAATAATAATAATAATAATAATAATAAATTAGACGAACTAGAAACACCCGCAGAAAAAGCTAAGCGCTTGAAAACCCGTGCTAAAATTACTGCCTTAGATATTATGACTGATAGATGGCATGGAAAACCTCTCAATGGCAAATACCCAAAGAGAGCGAATAATGCAGATGTTGACAAAGCCCTTACCCATCAATGGCTAATGGCTTCTGGCTTGAAATTAGAAACAGAGGGGTTTATCATAGCAGCCCAAGATCAATGCCTACCTACAAAGAACTACCAGGCCAACATATTAAAGAACGGCAGCTCCCCATTATGTCGTATATGCCAACAACAAAATGAGACCATCGATCATGTTGTCTCCATGTGCAGTCTGCTTGCGCCTACAGAGTATCTCAACAGGCATGATAGAGCTGCACAATATATTCACTGGGTTATATGCAAAAACCTGGACTTGCCCCATGATAAAAACTGGTGGGAACACAAATCACCCCCAGTACTTGAGAATGATCGCATCGCACTCCTCTGGAGCTTCACCATTCGAACTGACAGAAGGATGGATGCAAATGGGCCAGACATCATACTGAAAGACTTCAGACAAATATCATGCTTCCTCATTGATATGACTGTTAATAGATGCAAGTTTTCCCACTAATAAACATATATCTGTAAAGAAATTTGACAAACTAAGTAAATATAAGGACCTGGAAATTGAAATACAAAAGATGTATCTTAAAGCGAGAATTGTTCCTATTATTGTAGATGCCCTAGGTATGATAAAAAAAAGGGATGCCAGAAACATCTAGATAAGATCCCAGGTGAACCATGTCTCAGAGAAATCCCAAAGATTGTGCTGACAAGTACTGCTCACGTTCTTAGAAAAACACTATCCATTTAAATGTTTGTGCTGTATTACATGAAGATATTTCGCTACTGCTCCTGCCACTCCTCCTCCCCAAGTTGTCAGTTAAGCTGCAACATTTCTTATTTTTCACTCGCCCTAGGACGCTGGGTGTGTCTCGGCAAGTGAATGCAACAAACATGCAAATGAAAAGTAAACAACAACAACAACAACAATAATAATAATAATAATAATAATAATAATAATAATAATAATAATAATAATAATAATAATAATAATAATAATAATAATAATTTTTGTTTCAATTTCCACCAATCAACCTTTTAAGGTTGCAAAAATGTCGCTATCGATCAACCTTTTTTTGCAAAAAATGTCGCTAGCCTTGCCTTTATTCTGTCGTAGATTACCTTTTTCCCATTTGTTACGTTACCATTAGTATCATTGTCTTCTTCCAAACTGTCTATATGTCTCTCAGAGTCAGCTATCATCGTTCCTTTCCTGTGCTTTATAAGAGATTTCACCTCTGTTTTCTGCTATGAGATTACTTTTATTCGTCTTTTGATAGCTTCGAGCTCTACTTCTGTGAACGAACGATTTTTTTAATGCTCTAGCTTGATTTCATGATCTCTGTTCCGTGAGTTCAAACAATCCTCTTTCTCACCATTGATCATGCATACGTTGTCGGTATCCCCTAATATGAACACCAATTTCCTATACAGGGTTTCTCAGGCAGTAGCACTCCCTGACCACAGCATTGATTTGTTTGTTCCATCTACACCGTGTGTGCTGTTCCCTTGCTGGATAACGACAAGCTGGAGTCAGACCAGTATCTCTGAGCCTGCCGGGTGTAACACCATCAAGGACTTCAGCTTCATTACCACCTTTTTTCACGATATTTTGTTATTTTCATTGTCACTCATATGAGGTAGCGATTATCAGCTTGCGCAATTACCAGTGTTTTTACTGTGACACCATCACTAGATGGATCATCGATCAGGACATAGGGAGATTCCAACCGCTTCCTTTTATTATTATTATTATTATTATTATTATTATTATTATTATTATTATTATTATTATTATTATTATTTGCATTTATTATTAAAAGGTATTATTAAATGGTGTTTAGTTTCAACTTTTGTCTTGTACTTGAGATAATCATAAATATGTGAGGGCTGTAAATAGATTCGGTAGATGGTGAGGAGGTCAGCAATGGGCATTCCTGTGCGATAAGGACACAAAAGCGGCCTCACATCCTTGGGGTCAGCAGAAGTCAAACGTGTTTACTACTACTAACGATCAATGAGAGCGCTGACCTTGGCCTTGAAAAGAACCAATTCACCTTGTTCTATTTTTAATTACTGATAGAATATATACATACATACATATATATATATATATATATATATATATATATATATATATATATATACACACACACTGATGTTCCATCGTTGAATTCTTGAATTTTTGAACTCTTCTTTCTTATTTTTATTTTCTTTTTATAAATTTTGCTGTCGTTTACAGTTTTTGTAATTGTGCAGTATATATTGGCAGGCGCTTACTGTTTTAATTTTTTCTTATTATTCGGGTAGTCAGGGAGAAAAGAAAGATAAAATTTTCACACAAAATTGTTGATATTAAAGTTTTTACGAGACTAATAGTGATTTAAAACTGGAAACGGGGGTTCTAATCTGTGCTAAGAGCAAGCATTAAGAACCAATTTCATCAAATACAGAAAAGACAACACATCAGAAATTGATAAGTGTAGAATTTGAGGACAAAATGGTGAAACTGTATGGCATATTACCAGTCAATGTACGCCACAAACCCAGAAAGAATATGAGACATCATAACAATATAGCAAGGATTATCCATTGGATGCTTTAGAACAAATATGGACTTGACAGAGCAAAAAAAGTGGTACTAACATAAACCCGAGGGCATCATCGAAAATGATAATGCAAAGATCCTATGGGATTTTATGATTTAGTGCGACCATGAGATAGAGAATAGGAAACAAGATATAGTTTTAATTGAGAAAGAAAGCAAATGATGCTGAATCATAGATATAGCATGCCCAGCTGACAAGGTACGCGATAAGGAAAATAAGGTAGATGGCGTCACTCTTCCTGTACAAGACCGAACGCAACGAGCTGAGACCATGTCTCATTACCAGTGATGGTGGTCTTCATGAAGTCTGCGTCGTGGTTAGAATAGACCAGCATGCCCTGAGCGATTTTCATGCGGAGTTACTTCTGCTGCTCCGCCAGCACCTCGAAGACGAAATTTCATCAACACACTCCGCATGCACAAAGCCTCCGTTAAAATGGAATGCACTGGTTCTGTGCTTACTCCAGCGTTGTAATCGATTTCATGGACTGTGACGCGATGATCTTCCATAACTAGTTGCTGAACCCTCTCAGTCGGCTCCTCCTTTCATTTAATTTTTCCACAATTTGTTTTTCATGCTTTACTCTAAGTTGAAATAGTCGCATAGACTGGAACCGGTACTAAAATGTTCTTCATGATAAAATTATTTTCGCATTTTCTACCTTGTCTTATTTTCCTTATACATGCATACATACACACACACACATACATACATACATGCATATATATATATATATATATATATATATATACCCACATACATATATACACACACACATGTATATATATATACCTACACACACACACACACACACACACACACACACACACACACACACACACACACACATATATATATATATATACCGGAGTAAGCACATAAAATTCTAACAAAACTGTCCGATGAACGGGAACGTGAAACTCAGAGTAAGAGTATTTTGTTATATTTCTGCTGCTTTTAAATAAAGTATATATATATATATATATATATATATATGATGGCCGTCCACTCATGACCGAGAAAGACCATTGCTGACCTTCAGGAACATTGTGTGCTCTAGGACTAACTTATATTTTGCATTTATGTCTCCATTGGTGGCTTATGAGCCCTGCCCTTGACAAGCATACACAACTGCAAACATTGCAGACCAAGCTTTCCCCATTCACTACACCAGCAGTGCGCTTTCGAGCAGCACGCTTAAGTTCTTCATGAAGAATACATGCTTTTTCAAAGGTGGCGCCCCACTCCTTAACCTTCTTCGTCCATACACACACACACACACACACACACACACACACACACACACACACACACACACACACACACACACACACACATATGAGAAAGTTATTGACGATTTCCTTAAATCAGAGTTACGCATATTACTCTAGAACATGTTTTTACAATTCCATCGTCTCATAATACATTATTATATATTCGAAAGTGTAATATTTCATACCAGTTTCACTGCGCATGGAAGACAGTCTATAGAATATACATGAGTAATGTCTGGATGTTGGTCTTCAGTTAATCCATTAAGTCCCAGAGTACTTAAATTTCTGAATATTACTTTTAAATTTATACTGATGATTGAAAATAGGTTAAAATGAAAAAAAAAAAAAAAGTAAAACTTCTTTACTTCAAGTAGAAATGGAAATACTCAGTGCCCTATAAATAGGACGCTGAAAAAAATGTGATATAGATTATTTAATGTTCTCATTTAGTGTCCTATTTATAGGACAGTGGGACTTAATGGGTTAAGATATGATATAGTATACCGATTGGTAGTAGCCTCGGTTTAGATAGACTACGCAAAGAAGGTAGTTATGCGATGAACATGAATAATTCAAATTTCTTAAAAACACACATTATGTGTTTTAAATATTCTGAGAGAGACGGACAAATATATATTCTTTTCTACTCTAGGCACAACGTTTTGTTCCCTCTTTATTGCCAACAAGAGGCAATAAAGAGGGGACAAACAAGGACAGACAAAGGGATTAAGACGATTACACCGACCCCAGTGCGTAACTGGTACTTAACTTATTGACCTGGAAAAGATGAAAGGCAAAGTCAACCTCGGCGGAATTTGAACTCAGAACGTAACGGCAGAGGAAATATTGTTAAGCATTTCGCCTGGCGTGCTAACGTTTCTTATTTCTTTACTGCCCACAAGGGGCTACACAGACAGGACAGAAAAAGGGATTAAGTCGATTTTATCACTCCCAGTGCGAAACTGGTACTTATTTAATTGATCCCAAAGGATGAAAGGCAAAGTCGACTTCGGCGGAATTTGAACTCAGAACGTAGCGGCAGACGAAATACCGCTAAGCATTTCGCCCGGCGTGCTAACATTTCTGCCAGCTCGCCGCCTTGGACAAAATTTTTTTTAACAAATACTAGTGCTTAAATTAAAAAAAAATATGCCGTAATTAATTACCGATTTAAATTTCCTTTATACTTTTAATAAAAATATTTGTTGGGTAATTCTTTGTTGTCCTGGGGTGTTTTTCATTCGGTGGTACAATATTCGGCCACCGGATTCTTGTCCAATCATCTAACGGCCCCTGTGAAATAGTTTGAAATTTTTCAAGTCATCCGTTTTCTATAAGATATGCTTATCTGGCCAATGCAATTTTCACCACATCCTCAGTATGCTATGACATAAATCATGCTTTTATGGGTTGTCTTAGAGTAAATAATCTAAAATTCATTTTTTATTTCATTTCATCCTACATCGTGATCTCAAGATATCCCATTAATAAGTTTGTATACATAAAGACTATCCTGGTTCTTATCAAAGTTTCAATTTTTTATTTGTATATTCTTAGGACAAGATCCAAAGCGTTCTTTTTCTATGCTAAATTGTACTTATTCAATGATAAATATACATATACATATACATTTCGATAGAAGATCCGTTTTTCGTCACCAGTCACAAGTCTATCCAAAAAGGGTGAAATGAGTTAGCGAGAATGGAGATAAGAGCAGATGTCAACTCGGGATTTGCGGTTGCTTTCGGACAATTCATGAGGCACCCATTTTTCAAGTTTAGGAACCTTTCCAAGTTGTTGAAGATGACGATGCACTGTTGTATGGTTTGAACTAAGTTTTATTGCCAATTCTTCAACTGATAATGCAGGATTTTCTTCAAGTAATGCCTCAAGGAGCTTACCATCAAACTCAACTGGACGTCCTGTTTGATCTTCATCTTCAAGGCTGAAATCTGCATTTCTGAATTTTGCAAACCATCTTCTGCAAGTTCTTTCATTCAAGCATTCTTTCCCATAAACTGAGTGTATGCTTCGAGTCGCTTCGGCTGCAGAGTTTCCTTTTTTGTACTCATAAAGCATTATGTGCCTCAAATACTTCCATGTTAGAAAGGGTTTTAATCAAAGAAATTTTAATTCTATTATTCTGTAAAATAATATTTAATTAGTTTAAATATACACAAATGTATAAAAATAATTTTTAATTCCATTAGACATTCTAAAATACTATTAAATTTCATTCAATTTTAAAAACGGTAAAAGCGGACAGAACTTATGGGTTGACCTGATAGAACATTAAATCTTAGTGCGCATGCACAGCAGAGTTCAAGATCAATTCTTGCCAAACGGCTTCATCCTGTGTGCTTAAGCCTCGCTACTATAGCAACAATCCGGATACTTATTTGATCAGACCTCGTCTGTATGCATATATATATATATATATATGTATATGTGTGTATCTTTGTATATATGCATACAGATAGTTAGAGAGGTACATAGATAGCCATATGCATATATATATATATATATATATATATATATATATATATATATATATATATATATATATATATATATATATATAAGCACACAGACACATAGTTGAACAAGGGAAATAAAGGTTGTCATAATCATAATGAAAATGCATTCGCAACTAAACGAAAGGATTCAACTCAATAAAAACCACATACTTTATATTTTTTATATGCATTTTGAAATTTGAATAATAAATTCGAAATTTATGATCTTTTGGGAAATATTCTTATGTAAAAATGATTATGAAACGAAGAAGAAGAAGAAGAAGAAGAAGAAGAAGGATGAGGATGAGGGAGGAGGAGGAGGAGATGATGATGATCATCATCATGATCATGATATAGTCGGTGATGATGATGGTGACAGCTACATATATGATTGCGAAATGAAAAAGATTCATTTTAATACACCTTTCAGTTTTAAATATATGATTTACGTCTCCTCTGAAATTAGTGACCTTGATTTTAGTATCCAATTTACTAACCAAATTCACTCTTGCTAAGAGTGGCATTAATAGAGATGATGGCCTTTTGTGTCTTATTTATAGTAACCTAAATGTACTATACTTCTTCAACTACTTTGAACTACTGATTACTTTAGGTAAAAAAAAATTGCTACTGCCACCTACATAGATTTATCTATAAATTATGGCGTATCGCAAGTCCATTCGTATCGTAAATTCATTGAAACTAAAACCAAACGCAATGTAACAACCCGGGAATATTGTAAAATATTTAGTAAAACATATTGCAGTTAGATTACCAAATCTCTGTAAACAACAGTATTTTAAATGATTGTTCCAAATATCACAATGATGTTCTTAGAAGTGGGTTTAAAGAACATATTTATATCCTCATAAAATTGCTAGTATTGTCACTCATAAAAATAGAACTAATAAAACACAACTAATCTCATTCTACCACTCCTAAATTTGCACTAGTGTGTTACACAAACCTAAAACTGTATTACAGAGTATGATTAATTCTTTAATGTTACTTTTCACTCAGTTCATAATTCCACTTTCAAAGTACTCCAGAAGCAATGTAACGTGTCATCTTTACTTTCATACAAGATTTTTAAAAAATCAGTAATTCATACAATTTAAAATGAAAAAAAAAAGATACAATATAATGCTAAATCATATATGTAAAAGAAAATCTCGTACACTGCGTACAACTGAAAAATATGAAATTTTCTTTTCAAAGGTATCCACCCTTAAAAGATATTTGGAGAAAAAAATTGCATTTAGCTCCATATGACATAAATATTTTCAGCAATTATCCTTGTAGGAAATATTTTTTGCTTTACTGTATACAACTTTTAACCAGCTTATGCATTTAGCTACATTCTAAGACTCTAGTATAACGCCTACTGTACTCTTTGCTCACACACATAATACATTATTATTATTATTATTATTATATATTACTGAGTAAAACATGCAATTATTAGTATCTATCATTGCATTATGAGCTACGCTTATGGTTCTACTTTTCTATTCCTACTTATTGTAAACATTTTAAGATATATGTTTGAGCACACGCAAAATATTGACATTATGTGTTTATTATAAATTCTTCCTTCGCTTTATATGTAATTATATAGTTGTATATATATATAAATAGCTATATGTGGGAGGTGAAAATGAAACTCAGTTTGACTGATAAAAGGAAAGTGCTGAGATAACCATGTTCAACATGTGATTATTTTAAATATGTAAATGTATTTTAGGTTTCATTTCGCTTCTTTTTACTAGTTTAATTTTGTGCATCCTTATATTAAAATTCCCATTTTAATTTTGCATCTCATCGGCTGCGTTTATTTTGAATTTTCCGAATAAATCGTATAAACATCTTTAAAACTCTAACTTTCCAACGAGATCTAGTTACTTCCCCATGTCTGTTTAGCTGTTTCCCATATCAGTGTTATGCAAATATTTAAATATAATGTCCATCTCTTTTGCATAATTTCTCTTTCAAGAATATCAGCTTTAGTAGTAACTTCACTTACATTTAAGACCACCTTTATGTGTCTCTTTAATTGATTTCTTTCGCTTCTTCCTCTTCTTTCCACATCGACATTGTAAAATATAGCTACACATGCACAACACACACACATACACACACATACGTACGCGCATGCACACACACACACAGACACACTTGCACAAATACAAATGTTTGTATACATACAAATGCTACCGTTTGTAAATGTAACAGTAGTATGGTACACTATACTTGATGTAGAGTATATTAATTTTTTCGTAGACTGAGGTTTTCATGAATACAAAAGAGTTATCCATGCTATGAAACATTAGAGATAATGAAATTCGAATAGTGACCAAGATTTCATTACACATACATACAAACATACATACATACATACATACATACATACATACATACATATATATATATATATATATATATATATATGTGTGTGTGTGTGTATATACATAGCTGCATACATACATTTATATAAACATTTAAATATAAATATGTACATACATTTGTTATATATATATATACAGGTGTGGGTATATGTGTGCACATACGTATTTATGTATGTATGTATATATGTATGAATGTATAATTTCATAATTTCATGGTTGTAGATTTAATGTCGGCATTATAAACACACTTTCAAAGACGTATTCCCCATTATATTATTTCGCTGCAACGATATTATTTAGTTAAGGTAATACAAAATGAAAAGTAAATATATTTATGTGTGTGTTTTCTAATGACTAAACAACTGTGCAAATTCTTTAATCTCAACACAATGTCAGATCGAATCCCTTGTCAAACACGAGGTGATGTGGGGATGTTACAAGTTTTTCTGCACACACACATAGACACACACACGCACACACACGCACACACACACACACACGCACACACACACACACACACACACGCACACGCGCGCACACACACTCACACACACACACACACAAACAAACACTCACACATAAACACATACATAAAAGCACAACAGTCCTTATGTGGTACACAATAAGTTCTAGGCTCTGATAACTTTTCGGTGGGTAAATCCGAGTGTCCTGCTCAGAACTGCATATTTTCCGTAGAGCAAGTAATAGTATCAATAATAGTGACAACGGATGTTTTTCACCTTCATAATTTTATTTAACAGCATCTTTACGGGAACTACACGTGTGCAGACGCTGCAGTTGAAACACGTAAAATTGCTGTAAAAATAAATGTTAAATAGAATTATGGATGTGGAAAATCTCCGTTCTCCTTATTATTAATACTATATATATATATATATATATATATATATATATATATATATATATAAACTCGTTTTATATTATGTAACATAAAACGAGCCTTCTTAAAAAAGTATTCCGCCTGTTTTTATTCAAAACACAATTGCGAATATTTTCAATTCTGTTTGAAAAGTGTTGTTTCAAAATGAAACTTATTTCTGTGCCAGGGTGACTCCTGAAATAATAGTAGCAATAAACCCGTTTTAATAGGACAAACGAAGAGACGGCATATGCCCCTTTCTGCCTTTTTAGTCGATGCTCACAGAACTCTTTGCGGTTTATAGAAAGTTAGAGTAGCTTATTATTTTATCAGGACTCATAACTTGTAATTACCACACTGAAATTAAACACGATGACAGCTATTGTATGGACAAGTTCACCGAAGATACTTCATTATTTCTCGTTACAATGTAAAGATTTCTGGATTCCTATGCAAAAGTGGTACTCCTGAAAACTTTGGTAATTGCTGGTATAGTAACATCTTTAATACGATCTGTCACTGTGTTATGGTTAACACATGATTGAGTATTCTTTGTTACAACGCTGTCAGTTGTCACGTCATCTTTTTTGGGGTGATTTATTTATTTTTTAAGTATAAATCCATTCACGAAGCTTTGGTCGGCTTGATGCTGTATAGTAAGAGACGCTTGCTCAAGGTTCCACGCAGTAGGAATGAATTCAAACTATCTACGTAGTTGGGAGGCAAACTTCTTAATCACTCACCTACACACACCTATACACACACACACACACACACACACACACACACACACACACACACATACACATGTAAGAACCTATACATAAGCACCCGATGTATTGATAGTACATTTTCGATGTGCTCCTTCGGACAACGGAAGCACATAACAATACTACACCAAGATTCTCGACGTTTAATTCTCGTTTAAATCTCGATGGTAAAGGTAGTTTGTGAAGAGGAATATTTCCTCCTATGACGCTTTTAATGTAACGCTGAGCTAACCTTTCACAATGGGCAGATAACTGTCTATATACTGTAGTATATAATATGGGATCTAGTTCAAAACGGGGGCGCCAGTATTTTCTTAACGAAACACTTTGAAACTTGGGACACTGGTAGAATGTGTCATATAAAACATCTTTTTCTCTTAGTCTTCTTAAGAAAAATTATTATATTGCAACTTATTTCATATTAAAGTTGTCGTATTTCTGTAATTTCAACCAATGACTGACGTCCATTCAGCCGAATACATTAAGTGCTGACTACGTAAACAAACGATTCTCAAACGATTCTGGCGGTGATAAAATTATTATTTCCTTGTCAAAAAATGGCTGAAGCATATTGGAAGTAGCTAATAAACCTTTCTATTATAGGCACAAGGCCTGGCTTTTGAGGGAAGGGGCAAGTCAATTATATACGCTGTGCGTATCTGCGTTTGTATTTATTTTCTGTTCAACAACTTTTCGCTAATTTTCTATGTACCGTGATTTGAGGAATATTTGGCTGCTATTTCTAGGACTAACCCTAACCCTAACCCTTGGAGATTAAATACGCTTTACATCGCTTAAACTGTCAAAGGAGTAACTGTAAACAGCTGAATACTTGTCAGTGATTGGTTGAAATTATCGAAATAAGACTATTTTTTACATGAAATAACTTCGAATACAAAATTTTTTTTCTGTTCTATAACACAAAATAGATAAGTATACGAAGTTTGAAAGTCTTTCGGTGCCAAAAACACTACGTAAAACATAAATGAAAACTGGTGCCCCCGTTTTGAACTAGATCCATAATATGTAATTCCAATAAAACTATTAAGTCTTCTATATGGAGAATCTGTGAAACCAAATTCCTGCTTCATAACCTCATTCTATGAAAAATGAGCAATTACTATTCCTTTCACCCTAAATATCGAACCGTCGTAAATTGTTAGTGTGTTCAAGTGATGAATTAACGTGGAAGGAATCTTATCAATAAAAGAATACGGAAGAATTGAACAAAACGCGCCTCAACCTATGAACATTCGAACTGGAATATCGTTCAATTTAGTATGGAAACATTACAAATTCATATAAAGCTTCACTGATACATGATGTAGGTAGCGACTAGCAACAATTGAAACCGTGACCTAGCTTTTCATACTTATAATGCTTTAATTTGAATAGCGGACTTCCTGTTTAAGTATTCGATCACAACTGTGGTAGTCGATAAACATGTGCATTTGCAGTTGTAGTGATTGATATTGCTTAACCGAGGTTTTATCATTGTTCAAATAATTCTTGCTAACAGAAATTTTCTCCATCGATTCTTGCTTTCAATTTAGCAAATGATGTTTCAGTGCATACTGTTGTTACTAATGATATTAATTCATCATAAATGGATGATTACGAACATAATCCAATACCTTCGTCTTTATATCTACAGATTGTAATCCTGGTACGAAAATTCAGTTTCACTAACTCTTGCTCGGATTTTTTGATTTATTCAACTTACGAAATGCTGCTCGCAAACTTATTCTTAAGATAAAGTCATTAATTTACTCATCATTACGCTGTTTGTTTTCTATTTCGATCTATCAACTAATAAATTTTCTGTTGCTTCTATATCGTAATTTCTTTTCTTTTTTTTTTTGGCGTAGAAAGCATGCATTTGTGTTTCACAAAGACTTCACTATCAATGTTGGCGAGCATGAAAGTTTTTGTAATTCTTTTATTATTCTTATTTTATATCTTGTAAATTTACTTGGGCTTCAAATTGCACTAATTATAAGAGGAATTATTCAGATTGAGAAGCTTTTATGATATTTTTTGTCATCAATTTTTCGTGATTTAATGGTACTCCCTTCCTGCTTTTATAGTCAGTATTTATACAACACTCTGCAAATCGTAGAATGACTGAGTTACAGCTTCACCAGCACCAGCACCTATTTCTAAATGACTGCACTCAAAGCAAATGTGATGGCAACCATTGTCGTAACAAATCCACCAGAAATATTATAAATACTATAAACATATGCGTGAGTGTGTGAGTATGTGTGTATGTGTGTGCTATATTATATTAGTTATATATATTTGCATATCTCTACATAACTATCTATCTATCTATCTATCTATCTATCTATCTATCTATCTATCTATCGGTTTATCTATGTATTTGTCTGTCTGTCTATATTGTAGAGCATGGGAGAGAGAGAATATTGACGCACGCACGCCTCACAACTCACAAACATCTTTGTCAATCCATTGCTATCAAAATGGTCAAAGAGGTCGAATAACTATCACGAAACATAGGGTAACCACCGTCAAATAAGTTACTTAATAGAAAATGCATAAGTTCCCAGGTTGTTAGCAATGTTTAACGATACTTATTACACCTGTTTGAGCATTTCGAAACATCTAATAACTCTTGATTCACGAAATGTCTATAACTGCAAAGAAAAATGAAAAATATTGTGTACGAGTATGTGTCTGAGTGTGTGTGAGCGTATGAGTGTGTCTGTGTGTGTTTATGTGTTTGTATATATATATATATATATATATATATATATATATATATATATATATCTCACAGAGAATTATGAAACGGCTATATCGACGAATATCAAGTCAAAACCCTGAAGAGAGTGCACCGTTTTACAGTGGGGTTGCAATTGTAACGATTACTAATCGGTGCAATTTGAAACGTGTTTTGGTCTTAAAAGGCAGAATATAATTATAGAATTAAAGGTAATGTTGCTGCAATTTCGGATAATCCTTATTTTTAATATTGTCAATATATATATATATATATATATATATATATATATATATATATATATATGTATGTATATTATATATATATATATATATATATATATATATATATATATATGTATGTGTATATATATATATATATATATATATATATATATATGTATGTGTATATATATATATATATATATATATATATATATTATATATGTGTGT